>NW_027250907.1:7500-87003 GCF_044704955.1 Pristiophorus japonicus | reverse complement strand
GGGTGAGAGGGGGTTGAGAGTAGTCGGGGAGGGGGAGGGGGGTGAGAGGAGTTGGGGAGGAGGTGAGAGGAGTCGGGGGAGGGGGGACAAGGGTTGGAGGAGTCGGGGGAGGGGGAGGAGGGGGAGAGAAGTTGGGGGAGGGGGGAGGGGGTGAGAGGAGTTGGGGGAGGGGGACGAGGGTTGGAGGAGTCGGGGGAGGGGGGAGGAGGGTGAGAGGAGTCGGGGGAGGAGGGTGAGAGGAGTCGGGGGAGGGGGGAGGGGGGGAGAGGAGTTGGGGGAGGGGGGAGGAGGGTGAGAGGAGTTGGGGGAGGGGGGGGAGGGGGAGAGGAGTTGGGGGAGGGGCGACGAGGGTCGGAGGAGTCGGGGGAGGGGGAGGAGGGTGAGAGAAGTTGGGGGAGGGAGAAGGGGGGTGGGAGGAGTTGGGGAAGGGGGAAGAGGGTGAGAGGAGTTGGGGGAGGGGGTGGGGGTGCGTGAGAGGAGATGGGGGAGGGGTGGAAGGAGGTCGGAAGAGTTGCGGGAGGGGGGAGGAGGGTAAGAGGAGTTGGAGGAGGAGGTGAGAGGAGTCGGGGGAGGGGGGAGGGGATGAGAGGAGTTGGGGGAGGGGGGAGGGGGTGAGAGGAGTTGGGGGAGGGGGGAGGGGGTGAGAGGAGTTGGGGGAGGGGGGAGGGGGTGAGAGGAGTTGGGGGAGGGGGGAGGGGGTGAGAGGAGTTGGGGGAGGGGGGAGGGGGTGAGAGGAGTTGGGAGAGGGGGGAGGAGGGTGAAAGGAGTTGGGGGAGGGGGTGAGAGGAGTTGGGGGAGGGGGGAGGAGGGTGAGAGGAGTTGGGGGAGGGGGTGAGAGGAGTCGGGGGAGGGGGGACGGGGGTCGGAGGAGTCGGGGGAGGGGGAGGAGTGGAGAGGAGTCGGGGAGGGGGGAGAGGAGTCGGGGGAGGGGGGAGGAGGGTGAGAGGAGTCGGGGGAGGGGGGAGGAGGGTGAGAAGAGTTGGGGGAGGAGGTGAGAGGAGTTGGGGGAGGGGGGAGGAGGGTGAGAGGAGTCGGGGGAGGGGGGAGGAGGGTGAGAAGAGTTGGGGGAGGGGGTGAGAGGAGTTGGGGGAGGGGGTGAGAGGAGTTGGGGGAGGGGGAGGAGGGTGAGAGGAGTTGGGGGAGGGGGAACGAGGGTCGGAGGAGTCGGGGGAGGGGGGAGGAGGGTGAGAAGAGTTGGGGGAGGGGGTGAGAGGAGTCGGGGGAGGGGGGAGGAGGGTGAGAGGAGTTGGGGGAGGGGGTGAGAGGAGTTGGGGAGGAGGTGAGAGGAGTTGGGGGAGGGGGAACGAGGGTCGGAGGAGTCGGGGGAGGGGGGAGGAGGGTGAGAGGAGTTGGGGAGGGGGAGGAGGGTGAGAGGAGTTGGGGGAGGAGGGTGAGAGGAGTCGGGGGAGGGGGGAGGAGGGTGAGAGGAGTCAGGGGAGGGGGAGGAGGGTGAGAGGAGTTGGGGGAGGGGGGAAGAGGGTGAGAGGAGTTGGGGGAGGGGGGAAGAGGGTGAGAGGAGTCGGGGGAGGGGGTGAGAGGAGTCGGGGGAGGGGGGACGGGGGTCGGAGGAGTCGGGGGAGGGGGGAGAGGAGTTGGGGGAGGGGGAGGAGGGTGAGAGGAGTCGGGGAGGGGGGAGGAGGGTGAGAGGAGTCAGGGGAGGGGGAGGAGGGTGAGAGGAGTTGGGGGAGGGGGAAGAGGGTGAGAGGAGTCAGGGGAGGGGGAGGAGGGTGAGAGGAGTTGGGGGAGGGGGGAAGAGGGTGAGAGGAGTTGGGGGAGGGGGGAAGAGGGTGAGAGGAGTCGGGGGAGGGGGGAGGAGGGTGAGAGGAGTCAGGGGAGGGGGAGGAGGGTGAGAGGAGTCAGGGGAGGGGGAGGAGGGTGAGAGGAGTCAGGGGAGGGGGGAGGAGGGTGAGAGGAGTCAGGGGAGGGGGAGGAGGGTGAGAGGAGTTGGGGGAGGGGGGAAGAGGGTGAGAGGAGTTGGGGGAGGGGGGAAGAGGGTGAGAGGAGTCGGGGGAGGGGGGAGGAGGGTGAGAGGAGTTGGGGGAGGGGGGACGGGGGTCGGAGGAGTCGGGGGAGGGGGGAGAGGAGTCGGGGGAGGGGGGACGAGGGTCGGAGGAGTCGGGGGAGGGGGGAGAGGAGTCGGGGGAGGGGGGAGAGGAGTCGGGGGAGGGGGGAAGAGGGTGAGAGGAGTCGGGGGAGGGGGGAGGAGGGTGAGAGGAGTTGGGGGAGGGGGTGAGAGGAGTCGGGGGAGGGGGGACGGGGGTCGGAGGAGTCGGGGGAGGGGGGAGAGGAGTCGGGGGAGGGGGGACGAGGGTCGGAGGAGTCGGGGGAGGGGGAGGAGGGGGAGAGGAGTTGGGGGAGGGGGGAGGAGGGTGGGAGGAGTTGGGGGAGGGGGGACGGGGGTCGGAGGAGTCGGGGGAGGGGGAGGAGGGGGAGAGGAGTCGGGGGAGGGGGGAGAGGAGTCGGGGGAGGGGGGAGGAGGGTGAGAGGAGTCGGGGGAGGGGGAGGAGGGTGAGAGGAGTTGGGGGAGGGGGTGGGGACTGGGATGAGATGTGTGGCTGGAAGAGTTTGCAGCGGTAAGGAAGGGGATCGCACCATTTCATTAACGGGTGGTTAAAGTATCTCTGCTGTGCCATACCGTGTCTCCGGACGTCCCAAAGCAGCTCTCAGCCAATGACGTGCTTTTGATGTGTTTTGACTGTTGCAATGTCGGAGGTGCAGCAGTAATTTGGACAAAGTAAGATCACACACCGCAATGTGATAATGATCAGATAAGCTGTTTTTGGAGATGTTTGTTGAGGAATAAATATCGGACAGGGCACTGGGCAGAACTGCTCTACTTCAAAATAGTGCCCTGCGATCTTTGACATGTACCTGAGAGGACAGGCGGGGCCTCGGTTTAATAGCTCATCCGAAAGACAGCACCTCCAACAGTGCGGGACTCCCTCAGTACTGCCCCTCCGACAGTGCGGCACTCCCTCAGTACTGCCCCTCCGACAGTGCGGCGCTCCCTCAGTACTGCCCCTCCGACAGTGCGACACTCCCTCAATGCTAAGAAAGCCCTACTCACCCAACAGCTCACTACCAACCTGACGACTCCCAGTGACCCAGAGACACAGAGTGCCCACAGTGCCTGGTCTGTCCTCAAGGTCTCCATAAACAGCACCTGTGAAGAGACCCTCAATCACTCGACCAGGAAACACCAAGACTGGTTCAAGGAGAACGACCAGGAGATCCAGGAGCTAATATGCCGCAAGCGCAAGGCATTCTTGGACTGGAAGCAGCAACACAACTCGAGGGCAAGAAAGCAGCTCTACAGACATTTAATGGCCGAGGTCCAACAGAAAGCTCGTAACCTAAAGAACAGATGGTGGGTGGAGAAAGCCCAGGAGATCCAGCAACTGGCCGACAACCACAATGTGCGAGGATTCTTTAGCACAGTCAGGACCACCTGCGGCCCAAGCTCCCAAGGCCCTACCCCACTGAGGGCCAGGAGCAGAGAGGTGCTCATCAAGGACAGAGCTCGCTGGAAGGAACACCTCGAGGATCTCCTCAACCGAGACTCTGTCTTCGATGTGAGTGTCCTCGACTCCATCCCGCAGCATGCCGCCCGCCATCTCAGCACAGCCCCAGCCCGGCACGAGGTAGAAAAGGCCATCCGACAAGTGAAGAACAACAAGGCCTCAGGAGCAGATGGAATCCCCGCCGGAGCACTAAACCATGGCGGAGAAGCAGGTATCCATGATCTCATCTGTCTTATCTGGAAAGAGGAGATCATGCCGGGGGGTCTCAGAGACGCTGTTATCGTGACCAACTTCAGGCAAGGTGACAAGTCCGATTGTGACAATTACAGAGGAGTTTCCCTGCTGTCTGCCACAGGGAAAGTCATCGCCAGAATCCTCCGCAATCACCTTCTTCCTGTGGCTGAAGAACTCCTCCCAGAGTCACAATGTGGATTCCGCTCACTCAGGGGATGGACAATGGACATGATCTTCACGCGGCAGATACAAGAGAAATGCAGGGAACAGCACCAACCCCTGGCCACATTTGACCTCACAGAAGTCTTCGACACTGTCAACCCTGAGGGACTATAATGTTCTCCACAAAATCGGCTGCCCTCAAAAGTTTGTCACCATTCTCTGCCTGCTGCACGATGACATGCAGGCCGCGATCCTGACCAGCGGATCCACCACAGACCCAATCCACATCCGGACTGGGGTCAAGCAAGGCTGTGTCATCGATCCAACCCTCTTCTCGATCTTCCTTGCTGCAATGCTCCATCTCACCCTCGGCAAGCTCCCCGCTGGAGTGGAGCTAAATTACAGGACAAACGGGAATCTGTTCAACCTCCGCCGCTTCCAGGCCAGATCCAAGGTTGTCCCATCCTCCGTCATCGAACTACAGTACGCGGACGATGCCTGCATCTGCGCACACTCGGAGGCCGAACTCTAAACCATCGTCAACGCCTTCATCGAGGCGTACGAGAGCATGGGTCTTACACTAAACATCTGTAAGACAAATGTCTTCCACCAACCTGCCCCCGCCACACAGCACTGACCCCAGTCATCAAAATCCACAACGAGGCCTTGGACAATGTGGGCCATTTTCCACACCTCGGGAGCCTACTGTCAACAAGAGCAGACATCGACAATGAGGTCCAACATCGCCTCCAGTGCGCCAGTGCAGCCTTCAGTCACCTGAGGAAGAGAGTGTTTGAAGACCAGGACCTCAAACCCGACACCAAGCTAATGGTCTACAGAGCAGTGGTGATACCCGCCCTCCTGTATGGCTCAGAGACATGGACTGTGTGCAGTAGGCACCTCAAATCGCTGGAGAAGTACCACCAAAGCAGCCTCCGAAAGATCCTGCAAATCCCCTGGGAGGACAGATGCACCAACGTTAGTGTCCTTGACCAGGCCAACATCCCCAGCATCGAAGCACTGACCACACTTGACCAGCTCCGCTGGGCAGGCCACATTGTCCACATGCCCGACACAAGACTCCCAAAGCAAGCGCTCTACTTGGAACTCCTACACGGCAAGCGAGCCCCAGGTGGGCAGAGGAAACGTTACAGGGACACCCTCAAACCCTCCCTGATAAAGGGCAACATCCCCACCGACACCTGGGAGTCCCTGGCCAAAGACCGCCCGAAGTGGAGGAAGTGCATCCGGGAGGGCGCTGAGCACCTCGAGTCTCGTCGCCGGGAGTACGCGGAAGCCAAGAACAAAGAGCGTAAGGAGCGCACGGCAAACCAAGCCCCCCACCCACCCGGCCCCCCAACCAACACCTGCCCCACCTGTGACCGAGACTGTAGGTCCCACATTGGGCTTATCAGTCACAACTCATTTATTGTGGAAGCAAGTCATCCTCAACTCCGAGGGACTGCCTAAGAAGTTGTTCCCTCAGTACTGCCCCTCGGACAATGCGGCACTCCCTCAGTCCAGCCCCTCCGACAGTGCAGTACTCCCTCAGTACTGCCTCTCCGACAGTGCAGTGCTCCCTCAGTACTGCCCCTCCGACAGTGCAGTGCTCCCTCAGTACTGCTCCTCCGACAGTGCAGTACTCCCTCAGTACTGCCTCTCCGACAGTGCGGCGCTCCCACAGTACTGCCCTTCCGACAGTGCAGTGCTCCCTCAGTACTGCCCCTCCGACAGTGCAGCGCTCCCTCAGTACTGCCCCTCCGACAGTGCAGTGCTCCCTCAGTACTGCTCCTCCGACAGTGCAGTACTCCCTCAGTACTGCCTCTCCAACAGTGCGGCGCTCCCTCAGTACTGCCCCTCCGACAGTGTGGCACTCCCTCAGTACTGCCCCTCCGACAGTGTGGCACTCCCTCAGTGGAGTGTCGGTCGGGATTATGTGTTCAAGTCTCTGGAGTGGGACTCAAAGCTTCTGACTCAGAGAGCAGAGAGCCACCCACAGCGTTAGATTTGGAGAATAATGGTATTCTCTTCCAGGAGGAATTTCTCTCATCTGATCCCAGAGGATTTCCAAAGCCAGACTTACTTGTGTCACTGATATATAAAGCCAGTCCGGTTTTTAAGTATTGTAGCACACCCTTTTAAAATCTATCTTTCTGTGTTGGCCAGGCTGTGGTGATGTAAAAATGACAATAATTGCCAATTGTGGCAAAGGTTATTTTCAGCCATCGTACTTTTCAGACTCGAATCGCACTCCCCAGTCTCCCTCCCCGAGTCGAAGTGAGTTTTATTTGAAGCAGACTAGACTGTGTAGCTGCGGACAAGTCACTTCCTGCTGCTCCTGATATTTAGTCTAGTTCCTGTCCGTAGCCAAGGATGGGAAAAGGTTGCAAGGCGCTGTTTGTTTGTTCTGTGTGCCTGAGGGCTTTCGATTGCAGATTGCCGTCTGAACATATTCGAGACATTGCTGACTCCACAATATCCCGCAAGCAAACAGGAAAGGCTTGAAAATAATGGAAACACATGGATCAAATCAGTCAGCCCGACAACAAGTGATTGAACTCCTTGTACCTCTGCAATCGGAGGCATGATCCTCGACACAACCATTCATCACCCTTTACTGGACTGGAAGGCAGTATCCAGTGAGGTTCCGCAGGGCTCAGTGCTGGGTGCCTTGCTTCTTGTGGTATATATCAATGACTTGGACTTAAATGTTGGGGGTATGATTAAGAGGTTTGCAGATGATACAAAAATTGGTTGTGTGGTTGATAATAAGAACATACAAAATAGGAGCAGGAGTCGCTCATACGGCCCCTCGAGCCTGCTCCGCCATTCAGTACGATCATGGCTGATCCGATCATGGACTCAGCTCCACTTCCCTGCCCGCTCCCCATAACCCTTCACTCCCTTATCGCTCAAAAATCTGTCTATCTCCACCTTAAATATATTCAATGTCCCAGCCTCCACAGCTCTCTGGGGCAGAGAATTCCACAGATTTACAACCCTCTGAGAAGAAATTCCTCCTCATCTCAGATTTAAATGGGCAGCCCCTACTCTAAGACTATGTCCCCTCGGTTTAGTTTCCCCTATGAGTAGAAATGTCCTCTCTGCATCCACCGTGTCGAGCTCCCTCAGTATCTTATAAGTTTCAATAAGATTAAATCTCATTCTTCTGAACTCCAATGAATAGAGGCCCAACCTACTCAACCTATCTTCATAACTCAACCCCCTCATCTCCGGAATCAACCAAGTGAACCTTTTCTGAACAGCCTCCAATGCAAGTATATCCTTCCTTAAATACGGAGACCAAAACTGTACGCAGTACTCCAGGTGTGGCCTCACAAATACCCTGTACAGTTGTAGCAGGACTTCTCTGCTTTTATACTCCATCCCCCTTGCAATAAAGGCCAAGATACCATTGGTCTTCCTGATCACTTGCTGTACCTGCATACTAACTTTTGTCTTTCATGCACAAGGACCCCCAGGTCCCTCTGTACTGCAGCACTTTGCAATTTTTCTCCATTTAAATTCTAATGAAGAGGAAAGCTGTGGACTGCAGGAAGATATCAATGTACTGGTCAGGTGGGCAGAGCAGTGGCAAATGGAATTCAACACATTAAATGGTAGGATGCTGAGAAGTGTAGAGGAACAGAGGGACCTGGGAGTGCAGGTCCACAGATCCCTGAAGGTAGCGGGACCTGGGGGTACTTGTACATGAAACACAAAAGGATAGTATGCAGGTACAGCAAGTGATCAGGAAGGCCAATGGTAGTGGCCACACCTGGAGTGCTGCGTGCAGTTCTGGTTTCCATATTTACGAAAGGATATACTTGCTTTGGAGGCAGTTCAGAGAAGGTTCACTCGGTTGATTACGGGATGAGGGGGTTGACTTATGAGGAAAGGTTGAGTAGGTTGGGCCTCTACTCATTGGAATTCAGAAGAATGAGAGATGATCGTATCGAAACGTATAAGATTATGAGGGGGCTTGACAAGGTGGATGCAGAGAGGATGTTTCCACTGATGGGGGAGACAAGAACTAGGGGGCATGGTCTTAGAATAAGGGGCCGCCCATTTAAAACTGAGATGAGGAGAAATTTCTTCTCTCAGAGGGTTGTAAATCTGTGGAATTCGCTGCCCCAGGGAGCTGTGGAGGCTGGGACATTGAATAAATTTAAGACAGCAATAAGTGGATAAGGGGTTATGGGGAGCGGGCGGGGAAGTGGAGCTCAGTCCATGATCGGATCAGCCGTGATCGTATTAAATGGTGGAGCAGGCTCGAGGGGCCGTATGGCCTACTCCTGCTACTATTTCTTATGTTCTTATGTTCTTATAAGGTGGTTAATAAGGCATACGGAATACTTGCCTTTATTAGCCGAGGCATGGAATACAAGAGCAGGGAGGTTATGCTTGAACTGTATAAAACACTGGTTAGACCACAGCTGGAGTACTGCGTGCAGTTCTGGTCACCACATTACAGGAAAGATGTGATTGCACTGGAGCGGGTGCAGAGGAGATTTACGAGGATGTTGCCTGGACTGGAGAATTTTAGCGATGAGGAAAGATTGGATAGGCTGGGGTTGTTTTCTTTGGAACAGAGGAGGCCGAGGGGAGACCTGATTGAGGTGTATAAAATTATGAGGGGCCTGGATAGAGTGGATAGGAAGGATCTGTTTCGCTTAGCCGAGGGGTCAACAACTAGGGGGCATAGATTTAAAGTAATTGGGGGGAGATTTAGAGGGGATTTGAGGGGAAATGTCTTCACCCAGAGGGTGGTGGGGGTCTGGAACTCACGGCCTGAAAGGGTGGTAGAGGCAGAAACCCTCACCACATTTAAACAGTACCTGGATGTGGACTTGAAGGCTACGGACTGAGAACTGGAAAGTGGGATTAGGCTGGGTAGGTCTTGGTCGGCCGGCATGGACACGATGGGCCGAATGGCCTCTTACCGTGCTGTAAATTTCTCTAAGTTAACGGGGCCTTGCCTTCAACGCATGGAAATATGAAACGTTTGGGATGATCTGAGTGTTGGTTTTCAGAGACCATCAAACCACTCGATCCTCGTCCAATCACCATCAAACCACTCGATCCTCGTCCAATCACCATCAAACCACTCGATCCTCGTCCAATCACCATCAAACCACTCGATCCTCGTCCAATCACCATCAAACCACTCGATCCTCATCCAATCACCATCAAACCAGGCAAAATAATACCGATTATTTATCTCCACCAGAACAGGTGCTTGAGCTAGTTCTGCCTTTCAGTCAGACTGTGGCTGGTCTGCATCCCAACTCCATCCATCCGCCTTAACTCTCTCCCTCCTCTGCACTCCCTCCATCCTCCCTCCTTCACCCTCCTCATTCCTCCTTCTTCCCAGCCTGCTGCTCCCTCCCTTCACCCTCCAACCTTTCTCCTCCTCCCTCTCCACTCCTTCCCTCTCTCCTCCCTCCCTCTCTCCCACCATCTCTCTCTCTCTCTCCCTCCTTCCCTCCCTCTCTCTCTCTCTGTCTCTCCCTCCCTCCATCCCTTCCCTCCCTCCCTCTCTCCCTCACTCCCTCTCTCTGCCCTCCCTCTCTCCACCCTCCCTCTCTCTTCCCTCCCTCTCTCCTCCCTATCTCTCTCTTCCCTCCCCTCCTCTCTCCTTTCTGCGTCCCCTCTCTTCCCCCCTCTCTCCTCCCACCACTGCCCCGCCTCCTTCCTATTGTGTCCCTAACACAGATGATGCTGCACACAGGGAGGTTAAAGTAACAGTGACCTCAGTCTTTATTAAGACACTCCAGAGTGAGGAACAGGCCTTAGGGGCCGGCTTATATACAGTGCTCCCAAGGGATGCTGGGATCCCTTGGGACTTCAGGGGATGCGCTCCCTGGTGGCGGAACATGGGAGTGCATGCTTTACAGATACACAACACTCCCCCCTCTCTCCTCCCCCCATCTCTCCTTCCCACCCCCCTCTCCTTGCCCCCTCTCTTCCCCCCCTCTCTTCTCCCCCTCTCTCCTCCCTCTCTCTCTCCTCTCTCTCTCTCTCCCTCCCTCTCTCCTCCCTCCCTCTGTTTCTCCCTCCCTCTCTCTTCTCTCCCTCTCTCTCTCTCTCCCTCCCTCTCTCTCTCCCTTCCTCCCTCCCTCTCTCCCTCCTTCCTCTGTCCCTCCTCTTCTCCTTACCTCCCTCCCTCTCTCCCTCCCTCTCTCTCTCCCTCTCCCTCCCTCTCCCCCTCCTTCCTCCCTCCCTCTCTCCCTCCCTCCCTCCCTCCTCGCTCCCTCCCTCCCCTCCCTTCCTCTCTCTCCCTCCCTCCAGTATCTGTTTGGGCACTAATCTCCCTGACTCTGCTCGAATGCAGTGTGTGTAGTACCGATTTGGCCTCAGGCTCGCTGATCACCTCAGTATTGATCATTGAGTTATTGATCCCTCAGCGATTGAGTTGTGCTGGAGAATAACCAGAGAGGGAATACCCATTGCCAGAGTATTGGGCAGTCACTCACTCTGTGCAATCTCTGTAGATTCCGAACACTAAATTCCTTTCTCGCTCGCTTGGTTTGTTGTCCAATCAAAGTTAAATATCTCAAGTTTATTTTAGAATCAAAGAGTTGAAGGATTTTTTTAAGACACTTAAGGGAACACAATCAAAATATTTATTGCTCCGTAATACAACCCCATTCACTCCTCGAGCCTGTTCCGCCATTCGGTGTAATCGTGGCTGACCTGTACCTCAACCCCCTTTACTCCATATCCCCCGACACCTGGACCCAACAAACTATCGATATCCGTCTTGAAAGCTGCAATTGACCCCCAGCACGTACAGTCTTTGGGGAGAGCTTTCCAGATTCCCAGTATTCCTTTTGTGCTGAGGTGTATCCCCTCAGGGATTTCACCCCTGAACGGCCTGGCTCTAAGGTCCAAAGTGGAGTATAAGAGAAACATGGGAATTACTGGATGAACACAGACACAGGCCCATCTACTCCGCCTGCTCCCATCCTGGTCGTCGCATGATGCAATGATAATAGAGTTGTTGACTAATCACAGCAATCAATCGCCATCAAAATTCGGTCAGGCAGAGTCAGCATGGATTTATGAAGGGGAAGTCATGTTTGACAAATTTTCTGAAATTCTTTGAGGATGTAACGAACAGGGTGGATAAAGGGGAACCAGTGGATGTGGTGTATTTAGATTTCCAGAAGGCATTTGACAAGGTGTCACATAAAAGGTTATTGCACAAGTTAAAAGTTCACGGGGTTGGGGGTAATATATTATCATGGATAGAGGATTGGCTAACTAACAGAGAACAGAGAGTTGGGATAAATTATTCATTCTCTGGTTGGCAAACAGTAACTAGTGGGGTGCCGCAGGGATCAGTGCTGGGACCCCAACTATTTACAATCTATATTAACGACTTGGAAGAAGGGACTGAGTGTAACGTAGCCAAGTTTGCTGATGATACAAAGATGGGAGGAAAAGCAATGTGTGAGGAGGACACAAAAAATCTTCAAAAGGACAAAGACAGGTTAAGTGAGTGGGCAAAAATTTGGCCGATGAAGTATAATGTTGGAAAGTGTGAGGTCATGCACTTTGGCAGAAAAAAATCCAAGAGCAAGTTATTATTTAAATGGAGAAAGATTGCAAAGTGCCGCAGTACAGCGGGACCTGGGGGTACTTGTGCATGAAACACAAAAGGATAGGATGCAGGTACAGCAAGTGATCAGGAAGGCCAATGGTATCGTGGCCTTTATTGCAAAGGGGATGGAGTATAAAAGCAGGGAAGTCTTGCTACAGTTATACAGGGTATTGGTGAGGCCACACTTGGAGTACTGCGTACAGTTTTGGTTTCCATATTTACGAAAGGATATACTTGCTTTGGAGGCAGTTCAGAGAAGGTTCACTCGGTTGATTCTGGAGATGAGGGGATTGACTTATGAGGAAAGGTTGAGTAGGCTGGGCCTCTACTCATTGGAGTTCAGAAGAATGAGAGGTGATCTTATCGAAACGTATAAGATTATGAGGGGGCTTGACACGGTGGATGCAGAGAGGATGGGGGAGACTAGAACTAGAGGGCATGATCTTAGAATAAGGGGCCTTGCATTTAAAACAGAGATGAGGAGAAATTTCTTCTCTCAGAGGGTTGTAAATCTGTGGAATTCGCTGCCTCAGAGAGCTGTGGAAGCTGGGTCATTGAATAAATTTAAGACAGAAATAGACAGTTTCTTAAACGATAAGAGGATAAGGGGTTATGGGGAGCGGGTGGGGAAGTGGAGCTGAGTCCATGATCAGATCAGCCATGATCTTATTAAATGGCGGAGCAGGCTCGAGGGGCCGTATGGCCTACTCCTGCTCCTATTTCTTATGGTCTTGTGTTCTCTAACCTAATTTACTTCCTTGCAGAAGTAACAGAAACAGTAGATAAGAACAATACAGTAGATGTAATATATTTGGAATTCAGGGAAGCCCTTGATAAGGTACCACATACTAGACTCATGACTAAGTTCAGAACATGTGGAGTCGGGGACAAGTAACAGAATGGACAGCTAGCTGGCTACAAAACACAAAACTGAAAAAGGGCTCAAAGGTAGTTACTCGAATTGGCAAAAGATGGGAAGTGGTGTTCTAGAGGATCAGTGCTGGGTCCACTGTTATTCACCATTTACATAAACCATTTGGACTGGGGAATCGGAGTACAATTTCAAAACTTGTGGCGACACCAATGCAGGCCAAATACACAAAGACATTCAGACTGAATGGGTGTGTAATGGCAAATGAAGCTTAATATCGGTCAGGTAGTACATCTGGGTAGGAAGAATAGTGACGCCACAAACTGCTTGGAAAGTGCGGCCCCAACCTATGAGGAAACACCAGTGGGAGGTCGGGGCCATAAAAGGGGCAAACCACGGCAAGGTGCAGCACCAGCAGGTCCGGGAGGGTGACAGCAGCAAAGAGGGTGACTGGATTGGATATCACCGTAACCCAGGTCGGTGATTGGATACTGGACAGGCACAGCAGGAGCGGCGAGGTCAGGGCGAGGGAGTGGCGAGAGATTGTAGAGGGACACGATCGGGGCCCAGGGGAGGTGAGAGTCTGGGGCCCAGGAGAGGCGAGGGCCCAGGGGCAGCACGGGCCCAGCCCACACTGCGATATGTGGGCGCACTAGGCCCGTGCAGCAGAGCAGGTCTCCAGTCGTCCTGGTTAACCCTTGTCACTGGACCAAGGTCTCGCTCGGTCAAGCCCCGTGTGGTGGCTGGTGTGCAACGGTCACCCCACGTTAAAACAATCCACGCACAGGCATCTTCCACCCTTCAGGATGTAGTTCGGGATCCGGAATATTAGGTCCCTGATTGAAACACCTGTGAACTCATCCCTTTTTGGTGTGGAAGCAAGTCATCCTCGATATGAGGGACTAGCTAAGAAGAAGAAGAGGAAAATAAGAATTTAAATGGGGCAGAGGAACAGAGGGATCTGGGTATAGGTAAACACATCATCGGACAAGTCCCCTGGACCTGATGGTTACATCCTGGGGTCTTAAAGGAAGTGGCTGCAGAGATAGTGGATGTATTGGTTGTAATTTACCAAAATTCCCTGCATTCTGGAAAGGTCCCAGGGGACTGAAAAGTCGCAAATGTAACGCCCCTATTTAAGAAAGGAGGGAGACAGAAAGCAGGAAACTATAGACCAGTTAGCCTAACATCTGTCATTGGGAAAATTCCATTATTAAGGAAGCAGTAGCAGGACATTTAAAAAATCAAAATGCAGTGAAGCAGAGTCAGCATGGTTTGCGAATAGGGAAATCACGTGTGACAAATTTGCTGGAGTTTTTGAGGATGTAAGGAGCAGGGTGGATAGAAACATAGAAAATAGGTGCAGGAGTAGGCCATTCGGCCCTTCGAGCCTGCACCGCCATTCAATCAGTTCACGGCTGAACATGCAACTTCAGTACCCCATTCCTGCTTTCTCGCCATACCCCTTGATCCCCCGAGTAGTAAGGGGAACCAGTGGATGTGGTGTATTTGGATTTCCAGAAGGCATTTGACAAGGTGCCACATAAAAGGTTACTGCACAAGATAAAAGTTCACGGGGTTGAGGGTAATATATTAGCATGGATAGAGGATTGGCTAACTAACAGAGAACAGAGAGTCGGGATAAACGGGTCATTTTCAGGTTGGTAAACAGTAACTAGTGGGGTGCCGCAGGGATCGGTGCTGGGGCCTCAACTATTTACAATCTATATTAGTGACTTGGATGACGGGACCGAGTGTAATGTAGCCAGGTTTGCTGATGATACAAAGATGGGTGGGAAATCAAATTGTGAGGAGGACACAAAAAGTTTACGAAGGGATATAGACAGGTTCAGTGAGTGGGCAAAAATTTGGCAGATGGAATATAATGTGGGAAAATGTGAGGTTATCCACTTTGGTAGGAAAAATAAAAGAGCAAATTATTATTTAAATGGGGAGATATTACAAAATGCTGCAGTACAGCGGGACCTGGGGGACCTTGTGCATGAAACACAAAAAGTTAGTATGCAGGTACAGCAAGTGATCAGGAAGGCCAATGGAATGTTGGCCTTTATTGCAAGGGGGATAGAGTATAAAAGCAGAGAAGTCCTGCTACAACTGTACAGGGTATTGGTGAGGCCACACCTGGAGTACTGCGTGCAGTTTTGGTCTCCATATTTAAGGAAGGATATACTTGCATTGGAGGCAGTTAAGAGAAGGTTCATTAGGTTGATTCCGGAGATGAGGGGGTTGACTTATGAGGAAAGGTTGAGTAGGTTGGGCATACACTCATTGGAGTTTAGAAGAATGAGAGGTGATCTTATTAAAATATATAAGATTCTGAGGGGGCTTGACAGGGTAGATGCAGAGAGAATGTTTCCCCTCGTGGGGAAATCTCGAACTAGGGGGCACAGTTTCAGAATAAGGGGTCGCACATTTGAAACTGAGATGAGGAGGAATTTCTTCTCTCAGAGGGTTGTAAATCTATGGAATTCTCTGCCCCAGAGAGCTGTGGAGGCTGGGACATTGAATATATTTAAGCTGGAGATAGATAGATTTTTGAGCGATAAGAGAGTGAAGGGTTTTGGGGAGCGGGCGGGGAAGTGGAGCTGAGTCCATGATCAGATCATCCATGATCTTATTGAATGGCGGAGCAGGCTCGAGGGGCCTTATGGCCTACTCCTGCTCCTATTTCTTATGTACTTATATTCTTATCATTAAAAGTAGCAAAGCAAGTTAACAACACCATAAAAAATCAAAACAAGCACTGGGGTTCATCTCCAGCCGAATAGAATTGAAAAGCTGAGAAGGTATGCTAAACATGTAGTGAACCTTGGGTAGACTACATGGAGTGCTGTCAGGGGCAATATTAGAGAATCCAGGGTGGGATCAGGAAAACTGACGCCAGTTCCAGCAATGGCTACCATTGGGGAGTCTAGATAACAGGGAAAGATTAATGCAATAGAGTCATCAAGGAGACACATACACTGATCTAGGGACAGATACACTGATCTCGGGACAGATACACTGATCTCGGGACAGTTACACTGATCTAGGGACAGATACACTGATCTCGGGACAGTTACACTGATCTAGGGACAGATACACAATCTAGTGACAGATACACTGATCTAGTGACAGATACACTGATCTAGGGACAGATACACTGATCTAGGGACAGATACACAATCTAGTGACAGATATACTGATCTAGTGACAGATACACTGATCTAGGGACAGATACACTGATCTAGGGACAGATACACTGATCGAGGGGCAGATACTCTGATCTAGGGACAGATACACTGATCTAGGGACAGATATTCTGATCTAGAGACAGATAAACTGATCCAGGGACAGATACACTGATCTAGGGACAAAGACACTGATCTAGAGAAAGATACAATGATCTAGAGACAGATAAACTGAGCTTGGGACTGATAAACTGATCTGGGGAAGAATACAATGATCTAGGGACAGACACACTGATTTAGGGACAGATACACTGATCTCTGGACAGGTGCATGGATTTAGGGACAGATACATAGATGCATAGAAAATAGGTGCAGGAGTCGGCCATTCGTCCCTTCGAGCCTGCACCACCATTCAATAAACTTATGGCTGATCATTAACCTCAGTACATCTTTGCTGCTTTCTCTCCATACCCCTTGATCCCTTTAGCCGTAAGGGCCTTATCTGACTCCCTACACTGATCTAGGGACAGATACTTTGATCTAGCGAAATATACCTCGATCAAGGGATACATAAACTGATCGAGGGAAGATACACTAATCTAGGGAGAGTTACACATATCTAGGGACTAGTATAATGATCTAGCGAAATATACCTTGATCTAGTCATAGATATACTGATCTGCGGGGTCAGATACGTGGATCTCAGGACAAATACTCTGATATTGGGACAGTTACACAGACTAGGTGGACAGATACACTTATCCTGGGACAGATACACTGATCTAGGTACAAATACACGGATCTAGTGTCAGATACACAGTTTGAGGGACAGATACACAGGTCTAGGGACAGATACACTGATCCATGGACAGTTACACTGATCTAGGGACAGATACTCTGATGCATGGACAGATACACTGAACTAGATTCAGATACACTGATCTTGGGACTGATATACTGATATAGGGACAGATACACTGATCTAGAGATCTAGGGACAGATACACTGATCTAGGGACAGATACACTGATCTCGGGTTAGACATATTGGCCTAGAGGCAGATACACTGATCTAGGGACAGATACACTGATCTAGTGTTAGATACACTGATCTAGCGACAGATACATTGATTTACGGGGTCTGATACATGAATCAAGGGACAGATACTCTGATCGAGAACAGATACTCTGATCTAGGTACAAATACACGGAACTAGGGCCAGATACACTGTTTGAGGGACAGATACACAGATCAAGGGACAGATACACTGGTCTAGGAACAGATACACTCATCTAGGGACCGATACACTGATCTAGGGACAGATACACTGATCGAGGGACAGATACCCTGATCCAGTGAAAGATACACTGATCTAGGGACAGAGACCCTGATGTAGGGACAGATACACTGATCTAGGGACAGATATACAATCTAGAGACAGATACACTGATCTAGGGGCAAATACACTGATCTAGGAACAGATATACAATCTAGGGACAGATACACTGATTTAGGGGCAAATACATTGATCTAGGGACAGATATACAATCTAGGGACAGGTACACTGATCTAGGGACAGATACACAATCTATGGGCAGATACACTGATCTAGGGACAGATACACTGATCTAGGGATAGATACACTGATCTAGGGACAGATACACAATCTATGGGCAGATACACTGATCTAGGGACAGATACACTGATCTAGGGACAGATACACAATCTAGGGGCAGATACACTGATCTAGGGACAGATACACAATCTGGGGACAGATACACTGATCTAGGGGCAAATACTCTGATCTAGGGACAGGTACACTTATCTAGGGTTAGATACACTAAACTAGGGTTAGATACATTGGTCTAGGGACAGATACACTGATCTAGGAACAGATATACAATCTAGGGACAGAAACACTAATCTAGGGACAGATATACAATCTGGGGACAGATACACTGATCTAGGGGCAAATACACTGATCTAGGGACAGATATACAATATCGGGACAGATACAATGATCTAGGAGCAAATATTCTGATCTAGGGACAGGTACAACTTATCTAGGGTTAGATGCACTAAACTAGGGTTAGATACATTGATCTAGGGACAGATACACTGATCTAGGGACAGATACACTGATCTGGAGACAAATACACTAATCCATGGACATATACACGGATCTAGGGATAGATACAATGATCCAGGGATGCATACACTTAACAAGAGCAGATAATCTGATCTAAGGACAGATACTCTGATCGAGAGACAGATACATTGATTTACAGGGTCCGATACATAGATCTCTGGACAGATACACTGATCGAGGAACAGATACACTGATCTTGGTACAAATACATGGATCTAGCGCCAGATACACTGATCTAGGAGCAGATATATAGAAACATAGAGACATAGAAAATAGCTGCAGGAGTGGGCCATTCGGCCCTTCGAGCCTGCACCACCATTCAATGAGTTCATGGCTGAACATGCAACTTCAGTACCCCATTCCTGCTTTCTCACCATACCCCTTGTCCCCCTTGTAGTAAGGACTACATCTAACTCCTTTTTGAATGTATATATTGATCTAGGGACAGATACACTGATCTAGGGACAGATATACTGATCGAGGGACTGTTGATGTGGTATATTTGGACTTTCAGAAGGCTTTCGACAAGGTCCCACATAAGAGATTAATGTGCAAAGTTAAAGCACATGGGATTGGGGGTAGTGTGCTGACATGGATTGAGAACTGGTTGGCAGATAGGAAGCAAAGAGTAGGAGTAAATGGGTACTTTTCAGAATGGCAGGCAGTGACTAGTGGGGTACTGCAAGGTTCTGTGCTGGGGCCCCAGCTGTTTACATTGTACATTAATGATTTAGACGAGGGGATTAAATGTAGTATCTCCAAATTTGCGGATGACACTAAGTTGGGTGGCAGTGTGAGCTGCGAGGAGGATGCTCAGAGGCTGCAGAGCGACCTGGATAGGTTAGGTGAGTGGGCAAATGCATGGCAGATGAAGTATAATGTGGATAGATGTGAGGTTATCCACTTTGGTGGTAAAAACAGAGAGACAGACTATTATCTGAACTAGGGACAGATATACAATCTAGGGACAGATACACTGATCTAGGGGCAAATACACTGATCTAGGGACAGATACACAATTGTAGGGAGACATACACTGATCTAGGGACAGATACCCTGTCAAGGTACAGATGTACAATCTAGGGACAGATACACTGATCTAGGGCCAGATACACTGATCTCGGGACAGATACACAGATCTAGGGACAGATACACAATCTAGGGAATGATACACTGATCAATGGACAGATACACTGATGTAGGGACAGATACTCTGAGCTAGCGACAGATAAACTGATCTTGGGACAGATGCAATGAAACACGGACAGTTACACTGATAGCGGGAGAGATACATGGACTTAGGGACAGATGCATAGAATCATAGTAAATAGGTGTAGGAGTAGGCCATTCGGCCCTTTGAGCCTGCACCGCCATTCAAGAAGCTTATGGCTGATCATTCACATCAGTACCCCTTTCCTGCTTTCTCTCCATACCCCTTGATCCCTTTAGCTGTAAGGGCCTTATCTAACTCCCTACACTGATCTAGAGACAGATACTCTGATCTACGGGGTCAGATACACTGATCTATGGACAGACACACTGATGTAGGGGAAGATACTTTGATTTAGGGACAGATACACAGATCTAGGGACAGATATACTGATCTAGGGACAGGTACACTGATCTAGGGACAGATACACTGATCTTGGGACATATACACTGATCTTGGGACATATACACTGATCTAGGGACAGGTACACTGATCTCGGCACAGATATACAGATCTAGGGGCAGATACACTGATCTAGGGGCAAATACACTGATCTAGGGACAGATACACAATTGTAGGGAGAGATACACTGATCTATGGACAGATACCCTGTCTAATGTACAGATATACAATCTAGGGACAGATACACTGATCTAGGGCCAGATACACTGATCTAGGGACAGATACACTGATCTGGAGACAAATACACTAATCCATGGACATATACACGGATCTAGGGATAGATACAATGATCCAGGGATGCATACACTTAACAAGAGCAGATAATCTGATCTAAGGACAGATACTCTGATCGAGAGACAGATACATTGATTTACAGGGTCCGATACATAGATCTCTGGACAGATACACTGATCGAGGAACAGATACACTGATCTTGGTACAAATACATGGATCTAGGGCCAGATACACTGATCTAGGAGCAGATATATAGAAACATAGAGACATAGAAAATAGGTGCAGGAGTAGGCCATTCGGCCCTTCGAGCCTGCACCGCCATTCAATGAGTTCATGGCTGAACATGCAACTTCAGTACCGCATTCCTGCTTTCTCGCCATACCCCTTGATCCCCTTGTAGTAAGGACTACATCTAACTCCTTTTTGAATGTATATATTGATCTAGGGACAGATACACTGATCTAGGGACAGATACACTGATCGAGGGACTGTTGATGTGGTATATTTGGACTTTCAGAAGGCTTTCGACAAGGTCCCACATAAGAGATTAATGTGCAAAGTTAAAGCACATGGGATTGGGGGTAGTGTGCTGACATGGATTGAGAACTGGTTGGCAGATAGGAAGCAAAGAGTAGGAGTAAATGGGTACTTTTCAGAATGGCAGGCAGTGACTAGTGGGGTACCGCAAGGTTCTGTGCTGGGGCCCCAGCTGTTTACATTGTACATTAATGATTTAGACGAGGGGATTAAATGTAGTATCTCCAAATTTGCGGATGACACTAAGTTGGGTGGCAGTGTGAGCTGCGAGGAGGATGCTCAGAGGCTGCAGAGCGACTTGGATAGGTTAGGTGAGTGGGCAAATGCATGGCAGATGAAGTATAATGTGGATAAATGTGAGGTTATCCACTTTGGTGGTAAAAACAGAGAGACAGACTATTATCTGAACTAGGGACAGATATACAATCTAGGGACAGATACACTGATCTAGGGGCAAATACACTGATCTAGGGACAGATACACAATTGTTGGGAGAGATACACTGATCTAAGGACAGATACGCTGTCAAGGTACAGATGTACAATCTAGGGACAGATACACTGATCTAGGGCCAGATACACTGATCTCGGGACAGATACACAGATCGAGGGACAGATACACAATCTAGGGAATGATACACTGATCAATGGACAGATACACTGATGTAGGGACAGATACTCTGAGCTCGCGACAGATAAACTGATCTTGGGACAGATGCAATGAAACACGGACAGTTACACCGATAGCGGGAGAGATACATGGACTTAGGGACAGATGCATAGAATCATAGTAAATAGGTGTAGGAGTAGGCCATTCGGCCCTTTGAGCCTGCACCGCCATTCAAGAAGCTTATGGCTGATCATTCACATCAGTACCCCTTTCCTGCTTTCTCTCCATACCCCTTGATCCCTTTAGCTGTAAGGGCCTTATCTAACTCCCTACACTGATCTAGAGACAGATACTCTGATCTACGGGGTCAGATACACTGATCTAGGGACAGATACACTGATCTATGGACAGACACACTGATGTAGGGGCAGATACATTGATTTAGGGACAGATACACAGATCTAGGGACAAATATACTGATCTAGGGACTTGTACACTGATCTAGGGACAGATACACATATCTAGGGGCAGATACACTGATCTAGGGACAGATATCCTGATCTAGAGACAGATACACTGATCTAGGGAACGATAAAGTGATTGAAGGATAGATACTCTGATCTAGGGATAGATACACTAAACTAGGGACAGATACACTGATCTTGGGACATGTACACTGATCTAGGGACAGGTACACTGATCTAGGCACAGCTATACAGATCTAGGGGCAGATACACTGATCTAGGGGCAGATACACTGATCGAGGGACAGATACACTGATCTAGGGACAGATACCCTGGTCTAGGGACAGATACGCTGATCTAGGGACAAATACACAGATCTAGGGGCAGATACACTGATCAAGGGACAGATACACTGATTTGGGACTGATACCCTGATCTAGGGACAGATACACTGATCTAGGGAAAGATACAATGATTGAAGGATAGATGTTCTGATCTCGGGATAGATACACTAAACTAGGGACAGATACACTGATCTAGAGACAGATACACTAAACTAGGGACGGATACACTGATCTAGGGGCAGATACACTAAACTAGGGACAGATACACTGATCTAGGGACAGATACACTGATCTAGGGACAGATACACTAAACTAGGGACAGATACACTGATCTAGGGACAGATGCACTGATCTAGCGAAAGGTACATTGATCTAGGGACAGATACATTGATTTAGCGACAGATACACTGACCTAGAGACAGATACACTGATCTTGGTACAGCTACACTGATCTAGGGACAGATACACTGATGTAGGGACAGATACACTGACCTAGAGACAGATACACTGACCTAGAGACAGATACACTGATGTAGGGACAGATACACTGACCTAGAGACAGATACACTGATCTTGGTACAGACACACTGATTTAGGAACAGATACACTGCTCTCAGGACAGATAAATGGATGTAGGAACAGATACTCTGAGCTACCGACAGATACACTGATCTTGGGACAGATACAATGATCTTGGGAAAGATACAATGATTGAAGGATAGATACACTGATCTAGGGACAAATACACTGATCTAGGGACAGATACACTAATCTAGCGACAGATACACTAATCTAGCGACAGATGCTCTGATCTAGGGACAGATACACTGATCTCGGGACAGATACAATCTAGGGACAGATAAACTGATCTCGGGAAAGATACAATGATCTCGGGAAAGATACAATGATCTCAGGACAGATACACTGATGTAGGGACAGATACACTGACCTAGAGACAGATACACTGACCTAGAGACAGATACACTGATGTAGGGACAGATACACTGACCTAGAGACAGATACACTGATCTTGGTACAGACACACTGATTTAGGAACAGATACACTGCTCTCAGGACAGATAAATGGATGTAGGAACAGATACTCTGAGCTACCGACAGATACACTGATCTTGGGACAGATACAATGATCTTGGGAAAGATACAATGATTGAAGGATAGATACACTGATCTAGGGACAAATACACTGATCTAGGGACAGATACACTAATCTAGCGACAGATACACTAATCTAGCGACAGATGCTCTGATCTAGGGACAGATACACTGATCTCGGGACAGATACAATCTAGGGACAGATAAACTGATCTCGGGAAAGATACAATGATCTCGGGAAAGATACAATGATCTCAGGACAGATACACTGATGTAGGGACAGATACACTGACCTAGAGACAGATACACTGACCTAGAGACAGATACACTGATGTAGGGACAGATACACTGACCTAGAGACAGATACACTGATCTTGGTACAGACACACTGATTTAGGAACAGATACACTGCTCTCAGGACAGATAAATGGATGTAGGAACAGATACTCTGAGCTACCGACAGATACACTGATCTTGGGACAGATACAATGATCTTGGGAAAGATACAATGATTGAAGGATAGATACACTGATCTAGGGACAAATACACTGATCTAGGGACAGATACACTAATCTAGCGACAGATACACTAATCTAGCGACAGATGCTCTGATCTAGGGACAGATACACTGATCTCGGGACAGATACAATCTAGGGACAGATACACTGATCTCGGGAAAGATACAATGATCTCGGGAAAGATACAATGATCTCAGGACAGATACACTGATGTAGGGACAGATACACTGACCTAGAGACAGATACACTGACCTAGAGACAGATACACTGATGTAGGGACAGATACACTGACCTAGAGACAGATACACTGATCTTGGTACAGACACACTGATTTAGGAACAGATACACTGCTCTCAGGACAGATAAATGGATGTAGGAACAGATACTCTGAGCTACCGACAGATACACTGATCTTGGGACAGATACAATGATCTTGGGAAAGATGCAATGATTGAAGGATAGATACACTGATCTAGGGACAAATACACTGATCTAGGGACAGATACACTAATCTAGCGACAGATACACTAATCTAGCGACAGATGCTCTGATCTAGGGACAGATACACTGATCTCGGGACAGATACAATCTAGGGACAGATACACTGATCTCGGGAAAGATACAATGATCTCGGGAAAGATACAATGATCTCAGGACAGATACACTGATGTAGGGACAGATACACTGACCTAGAGACAGATACACTGACCTAGAGACAGATACACTGATGTAGGGACAGATACACTGACCTAGAGACAGATACACTGACCTAGAGACAGATACACTAATCGGGAGACAAATACATTAATCCATGGACATTTACACGGGTCTAGGGATAGATACAATGATCCATGGATGCATACACTTAACAAGAGCAGATCATTTGATCTAGGGACAGATACTCTGATCTAGAGATAGATACACTGATCTCGGGACTGATGTAGTGATTCGGGGACAGATACACTGATCTAATGAAAGATACATTGATCTAGGGTTAGATAAGCTGATCTAGGGTTAGATACACTGATCAAGGGGCAGATACTGATCTAGGAACAGATACACAGTTTGAGGGACAGGTACACTGATCAAGGGACAGATACACTGATCTACGGGGTAAGATACATGGATCTTAATACAGATACTCTGATCTTGGGACAGTTACGCTGACTAGGGGGACACATACACTGATCTGGAGACAAATACACCGATCCACGGACTGATATACTGATCTAGGGACAGATACACTGATCTAGGGACAGATACACTGACCTGGGGACAGATACACAGATCTAGGGACAGATACACTGATCTAGGGGCAGATACTCTGATCTAGGGACAGGTGCACTGATCTAGGGACAGATACACTGATCTAGGGACAGGTGCACTGATCTATGGACAGATACACAAATCTAGGGTCAGATACAATGATCTAGGGACAGATACACTGAGCGAGGGACAGGTGCGCTGATCTAGGGACAGATACACAGATCTAGGGTCAGATACACTGATCTAAGGATAGATACACTGATTTAGGGACAAATACACTGATCTAGGAACAGATACACTGATCTTGGGACAGATACATTGTCCTGGTAGACAGATACACTGATCTAGCGACAGACACTAATTTAGAGACAGATACCCTGATCTAGGGAGAGATACACTGATCTCGGAACAGGTACATTGATCTCGGGACTGATATACTGAAATAGGGACAGATACACTGATCTAGTGAAAGATACACTGAACTAGGGACTGATACACTGATCTGGAGACAAATACACTGATCCGTGGAGATATACATGGATCTCGGGATAGATACAACGATCTAGGGATGGATAGACTGATCTTGAGACAGATACACTGATCTCAGTACTCATAAACTGATCTACGGACAGATGCACTAATCGATTGAGGGACAGATGCACTGATGAAAGGACAGATACATTGATCGAGGGAAAGATACACTGATTTATGGAAATATACACTGAGCTGGAGGCAGATACACTGATCGAGGGATGGATACACTGATCTAGGAACAGATAAACTGATCTAGTGACAGATACACTGACCAACGGACAGATACACTGATCTAGGGACAGATTGACTGATCTAGGGACAGATATACTGATCATGGGACAATGCACTGATCTAGGGAAAGATGCTCTGATCTAGAGACATATACTCTGATCTAGGAACAGATACACTGATCTAGGGACAGACACTCAGATCTGGACATATACTCTGATCTAGGGACAGATACACTGATGTAGGGACAGATACTCTGAGCTCACGACAGATAAACTGATCTTGGGACAGATGCAATGAAACACGGACAGTTACACTGATAGCGGGAGAGATACATGGACTTAGGGACAGATGCATAGAATCATAGTAAATAGGTGCAGGAGTAGGCCATTCGGCCCTTCGAGCCTGCACCACCATTCAATAAGATCATGGCTGATCATTCACATCAGTACCCCTTTCCTGCTTTCCCTCCATACCCCTTGATCCCTTTAGCTGTAAGGGCCTTATCTAAGTCCCTACACTGATCTAGGGACAGATACTCTGATATAGGGACAGATACACAATCTAGGGACAGATACACTGATCTAGTCACAGATACACTGATGGAGCGACAGATACACTGATCTACGGGGTCAGATACATGGATCACAGGACAAATCCTCTGACATTGTTACAGTTACACAGACTAGGGGGACACATACACTGATCTAGGGACAGATACACTGATCAAGGGACAGATGCACTGATCTAGAGACAGATACACTGATCTAGGGACAGGTATACTGATCTCGGGACAGGTACACTGATCTCGGGACAGATACACTGATCTCGCGACAGATACACTGATTTGGGGACAGATACCCTAATCTAGGAACAGATACACTGATCTAAGGACAGATACACTGATCTAGGGACAGATACACTGATTTAGGGACAGGTATACTGATCTAGGGACAGATACACTGAACTATGGACAGATACCCTGATTTAGGGACAGATACACTGAACTATGGACAGATACCCTGATTTAGGGACAGATACACTGATCTAAGGACAGATACACTGATCTGGGGGCAGATACACTAATTTAGGGACAGGTGCACTGATCTAGGGACAGATACACAGATCTGCAGTCTGATACACTGATCTATGGAGAGATACACTGATTTGGGGATAGATATCCTGATCTAGGGACAGATACACTGATCTAGGGAACGATACAATAATCTAGGGACAGATACACAGATTTAGGGACAGGTGCACTGATCTAGGGAGAGATACACTGATCTAAGGATAGATACTCTGATCTAGGGACAGATACACTGATCTAGGGGCAACTAAACTGATCTAGGGACAGATGCACTGATTTAGGGACAGATACACTGATCTAAGGACAGATACTCTGATCTAGGGACAGATGCACTGATTTAGGGACAGATACACTGATCTAAGGACAGATACTCTGATCTAGGGACAGATACACTGATCTAGGGACAGATACACTGATCTAGGGACAGATACACTGATCTAGGGACAGATACACTGATCTAGGGACAGATACACTGATCTGGGGACAGATACACTGATGGAGCGACAGATTCACTGATCTACGGGTTCAGATACATGGATCACAGGACAAATCCTCTGATATTTTTACAGTTACACAGACTAGGGGGACACATACACTGATCTCGGGACAGATACACTGAACTAGGTACAAATACATGGATCTATGGCCAGATACACTGTTTGAGGGACAGATACACTGATCTTTGGACAAATACACATATCTAGGGTCAGATACACTGATCTAGGGACAGATAAACTGATTTAGGGGCAGATACACTGATTTGGGGACAGATAAACTGATTTAGAGATATATACACTGATTTATGGATAGATACACTGATCTAGGTATAAATACACGGATCTATGGCCAGATACACTGTTTGAGGGACAGATACACTGATCTTTGGACAGATACACATATCTAGGGTCAGATACACTGATTTAGGGACAGATACACTGATCTGGCGGCAGATACACTGATCTAGGGGCAGATACAATGATCTAGGGGCAGATACAATAATCCAGGGACAGATACACTAATCTGGGGACAGATACACTGATTTAGGGACAGATACCCTGATCTAGGGACAGATACACAGATCTAGGGACAGATACACTGATCTAGGGACAGATAAACTGATATAGGGACAGATAAACTGATTTAGGGGCAGATACACTGATTTGGTGACAGATAAACTGATTTAGGGGTAGATATTAAGGATGTCATAGCGGTGCATTTGGAAAGAGGTGACATGATAGATCCAAGTCAGCATGGATTTGTGAAAGGGAAATCATGCCTGACAAATCTTCTGGAATTTTTTGAGGATGTTTCCAGTAGAGTGGACAAGGGAGAAACAGTTGATGTGGTATATTTGGACTTTCAGAAGGCTTTCGACAGGGTCCCACACAAGAGATTAATGTGCAAAGTTAAAGCACATGGGATTGGGGGTAGTGTGCTGACATGGATTGAGAACTGGTTGGCAGACAGGAAGCAAAGAGTAGGAGTAAATGGGTACTTTTCAGAATGGCAGGCAGTGACTAGTGGGGTACCACAAGGTTCTGTGCTGGGGCCCCAGCTGTTTACATTGTACATTAATGAATAAGACGAGGGGATTAAATGTAGTATCTCCAAATTTGCGGATGACACTAAGTTGGGTGGCAGTGTGAGCTGCGAGGAGGATGCTCAGAGGCTGCAGAGCGACTTGGATAGGTTAGGTGAGTGGGCAAATGCATGGCAGATGAAGTATAATGTGGATAAATGTGAGGTTATCCACTTTGGTGTTAAAAACAGAGAGACAGACTATTATCTGAATGGTGACAGATTAGGAAAAGGGGAGGTGCAACGAGACCTGGGTGTCATTGTACATCAGTCATTGAAGGTTGGCATGCAGGTATAGCAGGCGGTTAAGAAAGCAAATGGCATGTTGGCCTTCATAGCGAGGGGATTTGAGTACAGGGGCAGGGAGGTGTTGCTACAGTTGTACAGGGCCTTGGTGAGGCCACACCTGAAATATTGTGTACAGTTTTGGTCTCCTAACCTGGGGAAGGACATTCTTGCTATTGAGGGAGTGCAGCGAAGGTTCACCAGACTGATTCCCGGGAAGGCGGGATTGACCTATCAAGAAAGAGTGGATCAACTGGGCTTGTATTCACTGGAGTTCAGAAGAATGAGAGGGGACCTCATAGAAACGTTTAAAATTCTGATGGGTTTAGACAGGTTAGATGCAGGAAGAATGTTCCCAATGTTGGGGAAGTCCAGAACCAGGGGTCACAGTCTAAGGATAAGGGGTAAGCCATTTAGGACCGAGATGAGGAGAAACTTCTTCACCCAGAGAGTGGTGAACCTGTGGAATTCTCTACCACAGAAAGTTGTTGAGGCCAATTCACTAAATATATGCAAAAGGAGTTAGATGAACTCCGTACTACTAGGGGGATCAAGGGGTATGGCGAGAAAGCAGGAATGGGGTACTGAAGTTGCATGTTCAGCCATGAACTGATTGAATGGCGGTGCAGGCTAGAAGGGCCGAATGGCCTACTCCTGCACCTATTTTTTATGTTTCTATGTTTCTATACACTGATTTAGGGATAGATACACTGATCTAGGTACAAATACACGGATCTATGGCCAGATACACTGTTTGAGGGACAGATACACTGATCTAGGGACAGATACACTGATCTAGGGTCAGATACACTGATTTAGGGACAGATAAACTGATTTAGGGGCAGTTAACTGATTTAGGGACAGATACACTGATCTGGGGACAGATACACTGATCTAGGGGCAGATACACTGATCTGGGGACAGATACCCTGATCTAGGGGCAGATACACTGATTTAGGGGCAGATACACTGATCTAGGGACAGATACACAGATTTAGGGGCAGATACACTAATCTAGGAACAGATACACTGAACTGTGGATAGGTGCACTGATCTAGGGACAGATGCACAGATCTAGGGATAGATACACAGATCTAGGGACAGATACACTGATCTGGGGACAGATACACTGATCTGGGGACAGATATACTGATCTAGGGACAGATACACTGATCTAGGGACAGATACACAATCTAGGGACAGATACACTGATCTGGGGACAGATACACTGATGGAGCGACAGATTCACTGATCTATGGGGTCAGATACATGGATCACAGGACAAATCCTCTGATATTTTTACAGTTACACAGACTAGGGGGACACATACACTAATCTAAGGAGAGATACACTGAACTAGGTACAAATACACGGATCTCTGGCCAGATACACTGTTTGAGGGACAGATACACTGATCTTTGGACAGATACACATATCTAGGGTCAGACACATTGATCTAGGGACAGATAAACTGATTTCGGGGCAGATACACTGATTTGGGGACAGATAAACTGATTTAGGGATAGATGCACTGATTTAGGGATAGATACTCTGATCTCGGTACAAATACACGGATCTATGGCCAGATACACTGTTTGAGGGACAGATACACTGATCTTTGGACAGATACACATATCTAGGGTCAGATACATTGATCTAGGGGCAGATACACTGATTTAGGGACAGATATACTGATTTAGGGACAGATAAACTGATTGAGGGGCAGATACACTGATTTAGGGACAGATACACTGATCTGGCGGCAGATACACTGATCTAGGGGCAGATACAATGATCTGGGGGCAGATACAATGATCTAGGGATAGATACACTGATCTGGGGACAGATACACTGATTTAGGGACAGATACCCTGATCGAGGGGCAGATACACTGATTTAGGGGCAGATGCACCGATCTAGGGACAGATACACTGATCTTGGGACAGATACAATGAAACACGGACAGATACGCTGATCTTGGGCGAGATACATGGATTTCGGGACAGATGCATAGAATCATAGAAAATTGTTGCAGGAGTAGGCCATTCGGCCCTTTGAGCCTGCACCACCATTCAATAAGCTTATGGCTGATCATTCATCTCTGTACCCATTTCCTGCTTTCTCTCCATATCCCTTGATTGCTTTAGCTGTAAGAGCCTTATCTAACTCCCTACACTGATCTAGGGATAGATACATGGATCTAGGGACAGGTACACTCATCTAGGGAGAGATACACAGAGCTAGGGTCAGATACACTTATCTATGGACAGATACAGTGATTTTGGGACAGATATGCTGATCGAGTGACAGATACACTGAACTTTGGAAAGATGCAATGATCTAGGGAAAGATACAATGATTGAAGGACAGATACATTGATCTGGGGACAGATACACTAATCTAGGGACAGATACACAGATCTAGGGACAGATACGCTGATCGAGTGACAGATACGCTGATCGAGTGACAGATACACTGATCTTGGGAATGATACAATGATCTAGGGAAAGATTCAATGATTGAAGGATAGATACACTGATCTAGGGACAGATACACTGAACTAGGGACAGATACACTGATCTCGGGAAGGATACAATGATCTAGGAAAAGATACATTGATTGAAGGATCGATACACTGATCTAGGGACAGATACACTAAACGAGGGACAGATACACTGATCTAGGGAGAGATACGATGATCGAGTGACAAATGCACTGATCTTGGGAAAGATGCAATGATTGAAGGACAGATACACTGATCTTGGGACAGATACACTGATCTATGGGCAGATAGACTGATCTGGAGGCAGATACACTGATCTAGAGACAGATACAGTGATCTCGGGACAGATACTCTGATCTAGGGACAGATACACTGATCTAGGGACAGATACATTGATGCAGGGACAGATACACAGATATTGGGACAGATACACAGATTTAGGGACAGCTACACTGATCTAGGGATAGATACACTGATCTCGGGGGCAGAAACACGGATTGAGAGACAGATACTCTGATCGAGAAACATATACACTGAGTTAGGGACAGATACACTGATCTACGGACAGATGCACTAATCTAGGGACAGATACAATGATTTAGGGGCATGTACACTGATCTAGGGGGAGATGAACTGATCTAGGGACAGATACTCTGATCTAGGGACAGATACACTGATGTAGGGACAGATACACTGATCTCGGGACAGATGCACTGATGCAGGGACAGATACACTGATGCAGGGACAGATACACTGATATTGGGACAGATACACTGATCTAGGGACAGATACACTGATCTCCGGCCAGATACACTGATTGAGGGACAGATACATTGATCTCGGGGCAGATACCCTGATCGCGGGAAAGATGCACTGATGCAGGGACAGATACACTGATATTGGGACAGATACACAGATTTAGGGACAGCTACACTGATCTAGGGACATATAAACTGATCTAAGGACAGATACACTGATTTCGGGACATATAGACTGATCTAAGGAGAGATACAGTGATGCTGGGACAGATACACTGATCTAAGGACAGATACACTGATATAGGGAAAGATACAATGACCTAGGGAAAGATACATTGATTGAAGGATAGATACACTGATCTAGGGACAGATACACTAAACGAGGGACAGATACACTGATCTAGGGACAGATACGCTGATCGAGTGACAAATGCACTGATCTTGGGAAATATGCAATGATTGAAGGACAGATACACTGATCTTGGGACAGATACACTGATCTATGGGCAGATAGACTGATCTGGAGGCAGATACACTGATCTAGAGGTAGATACACTGATCTCGGGACTGATACTCTGATCTAGGGACAGATACACTGATCTAGGGACAGATACATTGATGCAGGGACAGATACACTGATCTTGGGAAAGATATACTGATCTTGGGACAGATACACTGATCTAGGGACAGATACACTGAACTAGGGGCAGATATTCTGATTTAGGGACAGATACACTGATCTTTGGACAGATACACTGATCTCGGGTGGAGATTCACTGATTGAGGGACAGATACTCTGATCGAGAGACATATACAATGATTTAGGGGCATGTACACTGATCTAGGGAGAGATGAACTGATCTAGGGACACATACTCTGATCTAGATACATATACACTGAACGAGGGGCAGATACCCTGATCGAGGGACAAATACACTGATCTAGGGACAGATACACTGATCTAGGGACAGATGCACTGACCTTGGGACACATACTCTGATCTAGATACATATACACTGAACGAGGGACAGGTACCCTGATCTAGGGACAAATACACTGATCTAGGGACAGATGCGCTGACGCAGGGACAGATACACTGATCTAGGGACAGATACTTTGATCTAGGGACAGATACACTGATCTAGGGACAGATACACTGATCTAGGGACAGATACACTGATGCAGGGACAGATACACTGATGCAGGGACAGATACACTGATATTGGGACAGATACACAGATTTAGGGACAGCTACACTGATCTAGGGATAGATACACTGATCTCGGGGGCAGATACATGGATTGAGGGACAGATACTCTGATCGAGAAACATATACAATGAGTTAGGGACAGGTACACTGATCTACGGACAGATGCACTGATCTAGGGACAGATACAATGATTTAGGGGCATGGACACTGATCTAGGGAGAGATGAACTGATCTAGGGGCAGATACTCTGATCTAGGGACAGATACACTAATGTAGGGACAGATACACTGATTTCAGGACAGATGCACTGATGCAGGGACAGATACACTGATGCAGGGGCAGATACACTGATGTAGGGACAAATCCACTGATCTAGGGAGAGATACAATGATTTAGGGGCATGTACACTGATCTAGCGAGAGATGAACTGATCTCGGGACACATACTCTGATCGAGATACATATACACTGAACGAGGGACAGATACCCTGATCTAGGGACAAATACACTGATCTAGGGACAGATACACTGATCTACAGCCAGATACACTGATTGAGGGACAGATACATTGATCTCGGGGCAGATACACTGATCTAGGGACATACAGACTGATCTAGGGACAGATACAGTGATGCAGGGACAGATACACTGATCTAGGGACAGATACACTGATCTAAGGACAGATACACTGAATTAGGGACAGATACACTGATCGAGAGACAGATACACTGATCTAGGGACAGATACAGTGATGCTGGGACAGATACACTGATCTAGGGACAGATACTCTGATCTCGGGAAAGATGCTCTGATGCAGGGACAGATACACTGATATTGGGACAGATACACAGATTTAGGGACAGCTACACTGATCTCGGGGCAGATACACGGATTGTGGGACAGATACACTGATCGAGAGACATATACACTGAGTCAGGGACAGATACACTGATCTAGGGACAAATCCACTGATCTAGGGAGAGATACAATGATTTAGGGGCATGTACACTGATCTAGGGAGAGATGAACTGATCTAGGGACACATACTCTGATCGAGATACATATACACTGAACGAGGGACAGATACCCCGATCTAGGGACAAATACACTGATCTAGAGACAGATACACTGATCTACAGCCAGATACACTGATTGAGGGACAGATACATTGATCTAGGGACATATAAACTGATCTAAGGACAGATACACTGATTTCGCGACATATAGACTGATCTAAGGACAGATACAGTGATGCTGGGACAGATACACTGATCTAGGAACAGATATACTGATCTAGAGACAGATACACTGATCTAAGGACAGATACACTGATATAGAGAAAGATACTATGACCTAGGGAAAGATACATTGATTGAAGGATAGATACACTGATCTAGGGACAGATACACTAAACGAGGGACAGATACACTGATCTAGGGACAGATACGCTGATCGAGTGACAAATGCACTGATCTTGGGAAATATGCAATGATTGAAGGACAGATACACTGATCTTGGGACAGATACACTGATCTATGGGCAGATAGACTGATCTGGAGGCAGATACACTGATCTAGAGGTAGATACACTGATCTCGGGACTGATACTCTGATCTAGGGACAGATACACTGATCTAGGGACAGATACATCGATGCAGGGACAGATACACTGATCTTGGGAAAGATATACTGATCTTGGGACAGATACACTGATCTAGGGACAGATACACTGATCTAGGGACAGATACACTGAACTAGGGGCAGATATTCTGATTTAGGGACAGATACACTGATCTTTGGACAGATACACTGATCTCGGGTGGAGATTCACTGATTGAGGGACAGATACTCTGATCGAGAGACATATACAATGATTTAGGGGCATGTACACTGATCTAGGGAGAGATGAACTGATCTAGGGACACATACTCTGATCTAGATACATATACACTGAACGAGGGGCAGATACCCTGATCAAGGAACAAATACACTGATCTAGGGACAGATACACTGATCTAGGGACAGATGCACTGACCTTGGGACGCATACTCTGATCTAGATACATATACACTGAACGAGGGACAGGTACCCTGATCTAGGGACAAATACACTTATCTAGGGACAGATACACTGATCTACAGCCAGATACACTGATTGAGGGACAGATACATTGATCTCGGGGCAGATACACTGATCTAGGGACATACAGACTGATCTAGGGACAGATACAGTGATGCAGGGACAGATACACTGATCTAGGGACAGATACACTGATCTAAGGACAGATACACTGAATTAGGGACAGATACACTGATCGAGAGACAGATACACTGATCTAAGGACAGATACAGTGATGCTGGGACAGATACACTGATCTAGGGACAGATACTCTGATCTCGGGAAAGATGCTCTGATGCAGGGACAGATACACTGATATTGGGACAGATACACAGATTTAGGGACAGCTACACTGATCTCGGGGCAGATACACGGATTGTGGGACAGATACACTGATCGAGAGACATATACACTGAGTCAGGGACAGATACACTGATCTAGGGACAAATCCACTGATCTAGGGAGAGATACAATGATTTAGGGGCATGTACACTGATCTAGGGAGAGATGAACTGATCTAGGGACACATACTCTGATCGAGATACATATACACTGAACGAGGGACAGATACCCTGATCTAGGGACAAATACACTGATCTAGAGACAGATACACTGATCTACAGCCAGATACACTGATTGAGGGACAGATACATTGATCTCGGGGCAGATACACTGATCTAGGGACATATAGACTGATCTAGGGACAGATACAGTGATGCAGGGACAGATACACTGATCTAGGGACAGATACACTGATCTAAGGACAGATACACTGAATTAGGGACAGATACACTGATCGAGAGACAGATACACTGATCTAGGGACAGATACAGTGATGCTGGGACAGATACACTGATCTAGGGACAGATACTCTAATCTCGGGAAAGATGCTCTGATGCAGGGACAGATACACTGATATTGGGACAGATACACAGATTTAGGGACAGCTACACTGATCTCGGGGCAGATACACGGATTGTGGGACAGATACACTGATCGAGAGACATATACACTGAGTCAGGGACAGATACACTGATCTAGGGACAAATCCACTGATCTAGGGAGAGATACAATGATTTAGGGGCATGTACACTGATCTAGGGAGAGATGAACTGATCTAGGGACACATACTCTGATCTTGATACATATACGAGGGACAGATACCCTGATCTAGGGACAAATACACTTATCTTGGGACAGATACACTGATCTAGGGACAGATACACTGATCTCGGGACAGATACTCTGATCGAGGGACAGATACACTGATCTGGGGACACATACTCTGATCTAGGGACAGATACACTGATCTAGGGACAGATACACTGATCCGGGGACAGATACACTGATCTAGGGACAGATACACTGATCTAGGGACAGATACCCTGATCTAGGGACAAATACACTGATCTTGGGACAGATACACTGATCTAGGGACAGATACACTGATCAAGGGACAGATACACTGATCTGGGGACAGATGCACTGATCTAGGGACACATACTCTGATCTAGGGACAGATGCAATGACGCAGGGACAGATACACTGATCTAGGGACAGATACACTGATCTAGGGACAGATTCACTGATCTAGGGACACATACTCTGATCTAGATACATATACACTGAACGAGAGACAGATACCCTGATCTAGGGACAGATACTTTGATCTAGGGACAGATACACTGATCTAGGGACAGATACACTGATGCAGGGACAGATACACTGATGCAGGGACAGATACACTGATATTGGGACAGATACACAGATTTAGGGACAGCTACACAGATCTAGGGATAGATACACTGATCTCGGAGGCAGATACATGGATTGAGGGACAGATACTCTGATCGAGAAACATATACACTGATGTAGTGACAGGTACACTGATCTACGGACAGATGCACTGATCTAGGGACAGATACAATGATTTAGGGGCATGTACACTGATCTAGGGAGAGATGAACTGATCTAGGGACAAATCCACTGATCTAGAGAGAGATACAATGATTTAGGGGCATGGACACTGATCTAGTGAGAGATGAACTGATCTCGGGACACATACTCTGATCTCGATACATATACACTGAACGAGGGACAGATACCCTGATCTAGGGACAGATACACTGATCTAGGGACAGATACACTGATCTAGGGACAGATAACAGTGATGCAGGGACAGATACACTGATCTAGGGACAGATACACTGATCTAAGGACAGATACGCTGAATTAGGGACAGACATACTGATCGAGAGACAGATACACTGATCTAGGGACAGATACAGTGATGTTGGGAGAGATATACTGGTCTAGGGACAGATACTCTGACCTCGGGAAAGATGCACTAATGCAGGGACAGATACACTGATATTGGGACAGATACACAGATTTAGGGACAGCTACACTGATCTAGGGACAGATACACTGATCTAGGGACAGATACACTGATCTCGGGGGCAGATACATGGATTGAGGGACAGATACACTGATCGAGAGACATATACACTGAGTCAGGGACAGATACACTGATCTAGGGACAAATCCACTGATCTAGGGAGAGATACAATGATTTAGGGGCATGTACATTGATCTAGGGAGAGATGAACAAATCTAGGGACACATACTCTGATCTCGATACATATACGAGGGACAGATACCCTGGTCTCGGGACAAATACACTTATCTTGGGACAGATACACTGATCTAGGGACAGATACACTGATCTAGGGACAGATACTCTGATCGAGGGACAGATACACTGATCTAGGGACAGATACACTGATCTGGGGACAGATACACTGATCTAGGGACAGATACACTGATCTCGGGACAAATACACTTATCTTGGGACAGATACACTGATCTGGGGACAGATACACTGATCTGGGGACAGATACACTGATCTAGGGACAGATACCCTGATCTAGGGACAAATACACTGATCTTGGGACAGATACACTGATCTAGGGACAGATACACTGTTCGAGGGACAGATACACTGATCTGGGGACACATACTCTGATCTAGGGACAGATACACTGATCTAGGGACAGATACACTGATCGAGGGACAGATACACTGATCTCGGGACAGACACACTGATCTCGGGATGGCTACTCTGATCTAGGGAGAGATACACTGACCTCGGGACAGATACAGGGATTTAGGGATAGATACACTGATCTTGGGAAAGATATACTGATCTTGGGACAGATACACTGATCTAGGGACAGATACACTGATCTAGGGACAGATACACTGAACTAGGGGCAGATATTCTGATTTAGGGACAGATACACTGATCTTTGGACAGATACACTGATCTCGGGTGGAGATTCACTGATTGAGGGACAGATACTCTGATCGAGAGACATATACAATGATTTAGGGGCATGTACACTGATCTAGGGAGAGATGAACTGATCTAGGGACACATACTCTGATCTAGATACATATACACTGAACGAGGGGCAGATACCCTGATCGAGGGACAAATACACTGATCTAGGGACAGATACACTGATCTAGGGACAGATGCACTGACCTTGGGACACATACTCTGATCTAGATACATATACACTGAACGAGGGACAGGTACCCTGATCTAGGGACAAATACACTTATCTAGGGACAGATACACTGATCTACAGCCAGATACACTGATTGAGGGACAGATACATTGATCTCGGGGCAGATACACTGATCTAGGGACATACAGACTGATCTAGGGACAGATACAGTGATGCAGGGACAGATACACTGATCTAGGGACAGATACACTGATCTAAGGACAGATACACTGAATTAGGGACAGATACACTGATCGAGAGACAGATACACTGATCTAAGGACAGATACAGTGATGCTGGGACAGATACACTGATCTAGGGACAGATACTCTGATCTCGGGAAAGATGCTCTGATGCAGGGACAGATACACTGATATTGGGACAGATACACAGATTTAGGGACAGCTACACTGATCTCGGGGCAGATACACGGATTGTGGGACAGATACACTGATCGAGAGACATATACACTGAGTCAGGGACAGATACACTGATCTAGGGACAAATCCACTGATCTAGGGAGAGATACAATGATTTAGGGGCATGTACACTGATCTAGGGAGAGATGAACTGATCTAGGGACACATACTCTGATCGAGATACATATACACTGAACGAGGGACAGATACCCTGATCTAGGGACAAATACACTGATCTAGAGACAGATACACTGATCTACAGCCAGATACACTGATTGAGGGACAGATACATTGATCTCGGGGCAGATACACTGATCTAGGGACATACAGACTGATCTAGGGACAGATACAGTGATGCAGGGACAGATACACTGATCTAGGGACAGATACACTGATCTAAGGACAGATACACTGAATTAGGGACAGATACACTGATCGAGAGACAGATACACTGATCTAGGGACAGATACAGTGATGCTGGGACAGATACACTGATCTAGGGACAGATACTCTAATCTCGGGAAAGATGCTCTGATGCAGGGACAGATACACTGATATTGGGACAGATACACAGATTTAGGGACAGCTACACTGATCTCGGGGCAGATACACGGATTGTGGGACAGATACACTGATCGAGAGACATATACACTGAGTCAGGGACAGATACACTGATCTAGGGACAAATCCACTGATCTAGGGAGAGATACAATGATTTAGGGGCATGTACACTGATCTAGGGAGAGATGAACTGATCTAGGGACACATACTCTGATCTTGATACATATACGAGGGACAGATACCCTGATCTAGGGACAAATACACTTATCTTGGGACAGATACACTGATCTCGGGACAGAGACACTGATCTCGGGACAGATACTCTGATCGAGGGACAGCTACACTGATCTGGGGACAGATACTCTGATCTAGGGACAGATACACTGATCTAGGGACAGATACACTGATCCGGGGACAGATACACTGATCTGGGGACAGATACACTGATCTAGGGACAGATACACTGATCTCGGGACAAATACACTTATCTTGGGACAGATACACTGATCTGTGGACAGATACACTGATCTGGGGACAGATACACTGATCTCGGGACAGATACCCTGATCTAGGGACAAATACACTGATCTTGGGACAGATACACTGATCTAGGGACAGATACACTGTTCGAGGGACAGATACACTGATCTGGGGACACATACTCTGATCTAGGGACAGATACACTGATCTAGGGACAGATACACTGATCGAGGGACAGATACACTGATCTCGGGACAGACACACTGATCTCGGGATGGCTACTCTGATCTAGGGAGAGATACACTGACCTCGGGACAGATACAGGGATTTAGGGACAGATACATAGAAACATAGAAAATAGGTGCAGGAATGGACAATTCGGCCCTTCGAGCCTGCACCACCATTCAATAAGATCATGGCTGATCAATCCCTCAGTACCCCTTTCCTGCTTTCTCTCCATACTCCTTGATCCCTTTAGCTGTAAGGGCCATATCTAACTCCCTCTTGAATATATCCAATGAACTGGCATCAACAACTCTCTGCGGCAGGGAATTCCACAGGTTAACAACTCTCTGAGTGAAGATGTTTCTCCTCATCTCAGTCCTAAATGGCCTATCCCTTATCCCCTACGACTGTGTCCCCTGGTTCTGGACTTCCCCAACATCGGGAACATTTTCCTGCATCTAACCTGTCGAGTCCCGTCAGAATCTTGTATGTTTCTATGAGATCCCCTCTCATCCTTCTAAACTCTAATGTATAAAGGCCCAGCTAATCCAGTCGCTCCTCATAGGTCAGTCCTGCCATCCCAGGAATCAGTCTGGTGAACGTTCGCTGCACTCCCTCAATAGCAAGAACGTTCTTCCTCAGATTAGAAACAAAGAAACATAGAAACATAGAAAATAGGTGCAGGAGTAGGCCATTCGGCCCTTCTAGCCTGCACCGCCATTCAATGAGTTCATGGCTGAACATGCAACTTCAGTACCCCATTCCTGCTTTCTCTCCATACCCCTTGATCCCCCGAGTAGTAAGGACTTCATCTAACTCCTTTTTGAATATATTTAATGAATTGGCCTCAACAACTTTCTGTGGTAGAGAATTCCACAGGTTCATCACTCTCTGGGTGAAGAAGTTTCTCCTCATCTCGGTCCTAAATGGCTTACCCCTTATCCTTAGACTGTGACCCCTGGTTCTGGACTTCCCCAACATTGGGAACATTCTTCCGGCATCTAACCTGTCTAAACCCGTCAGAATTTTAAACGTTTCTATGAGATCCCCTCTTATTCTTCTGAACTCCATTGAATAATAGCCCAGTTGATCCAGTCTTTCTTGATAGGTCAGTCCCACCATCCCGGGAATCAGTCTGGTGAACCTTCGCTGCACTCCCTCAATAGCAAGAATGTCCTTCCTCAAGTTAGGAGACCATACTGTACACAATACTCCAGGTGTGGCCTCACCAAGGCCCTGTACAACTGTAGTAACACCTCCCTGCCCCTGTACTCAAATCTCCTCGCTATGAAGGCCTACATGCCATTTGCTTTCTTAACCGCCTGCTGTACCTGCATGCCAACCTTCAATGACTGATGTACCATGACACCCAGGTCTCGTTGCACCTCCCCTTTTCCTAATCTGTCACCATTCAGATAATAGTCTGTCTCTCTGTTTTAACCACCAAAGTGGATCACCTCACATTTATCCACATTATACTTCATCTGCCATGCATTTGCCCACTCACCTTACCTATCCAAGTCACTCTGCAGCCTCATAGCATCCTCCTCGCAGCTCACACTGCCACCCAACTTAGTGTCATCCGCAAATTTGGAGATACTACATTTAATCCCCTCGTCCAAATCATTAATGTACAATGTAAACAGCTGGGGCCCCAGCACAGAACCTTGCGGTACCCCACTAGTCACTGCCTGCCATTCTGAAAAGGAACCATTTACTCCTACTCTTTGCTTCCTGTCTGCCAACCAGTTCTCAATCCATGTCAGCACACTACCCCCAATCCCATGTGCTTTAACTTTGCACATTAATCTCTTGTGTGGGACCTTGTCGAAAGCCTTCTGAAAGTCCAAATATACCACATCAACTGGTTCTCCCTTGTCCACTCTACTGGAAACATCCTCAAAAAATTCCAGAAGATTTGTCAAGCATGATTTCCCTTTCACAAATCCATGCTGACTTGGACCTATCATGTCACCTCTTTCCAAATGCGCTGCTATGACATCCTTAATAATTGATTCCATCATTTTACCCACTACTGATGTCAGGCTGACCGGTCTATAATTCCCTGTTTTCTCTCTCCCTCCTTTTTTAAAAAGTGGGATTACATTGGCTACCCTCCACTCCATAGGAACTGATCCAGGGTCTATGGAATGTTGGAAAATGACTGTCAATGCATCCACTATTTCCAAGGCCACCTCCTTAAGTACTCTGGGATGCAGTCCATCAGGCCCTGGGGAATTATCGGCCTTCAATCCCAACAATTTCCCCAACACAATTTCCCGACTAATAAGGATTTCCCTCAGTTCCTCCTTCTTATTAGACCCTCTGACCCCTTTTATATCCAGAAGGTTGTTTGTGTCCTCCTTAGTGAATATCGAACCAAAGTACTTGTTCAATTGGTCTGCCATTTCTTTGTTCCCCGTTATGACTGCCCCTGATTCTGACTGCAGGGGACCTACGTTTGTCTTCACTAACCTTTTTCTCTTTACATATCTATAGAAACTTTTGCAGTCCGTCTTAATGTTCCCTGCAAGCTTCCTCTCGTACTCTATTTTTCCTGCCCTAATCAAACCCTTTGTCCTCCTCTGCTGAGTTCTAAATTTCTCCCAGTCCGCAGGTTCACTGCTATTTCTGGCCAATTTGTATGCCACTTCCTTGGCTTTAATACTATCCCTGATTTCCCTTGATAGCCACGGTTGAGCCACCTTCCCTTTTTTATTTTTACGCCAGACAGGGATGTACAACTGTTGTAGTTCATCCATACAGTCTCTAAATGTCTGCCATTGCCCATCCACTGTCAACCCCGTAAGTATCATTCGCCAATCTATCCTAGCCAATTCACGCCTCATACCTTCAAATTTACCCTTCTTTAAGTTCTGGACCATGGTCTCTGAATGAACTGTTTCATTCTCCATCCGAATGTAGAATTGCACAATATTATGGTCACTCTTCCCCAAGGGGCCTCGCACAACGAGATTGCTAATTAATCCTCTCTCATTACACAACACCCAGTCTAAGATGGCCTCCCCCCTAGTTGGTTCCTCGACATATTGGTCTGGAAAACCATCCATTATGCACTCCAGGAAATCCTCCTCCACCGTATTGCTTCCAGTTTGGTTAGCCCAATCGATGTGCATATTAAAGTCACCCATTATAACTGCTGCACCTTTATTGCATGTACCCCTAATTTCCTGTTTGATGCCCTCCCCAACATCATTACTACTGTTTGGAGGTCTGTACACAACTCCCACTAATGTTTTTTGCCCTTTGGTGTTATGCAGCTCTACCCATATAGATTCCACATCATCCAAGCTAATGTCCTTCCTAACTATTGCATTAATCTCCTCTTTAACCAGCAATGCTACCCCACCTCCTTTTTCTTTTATTCTATCCTTCCTGAATGTTGAATACCCCTGGATGTTGAGTTCCCAGCCCTGATCATCCTGGAGCCACGTCTCTGTAATCCCAATCACATCATATCTGTTAACATCTATTTGCACAGTTAATTCATCCACCTTATTACGGATACTCCTTGCATTAAGACACAAAGCCTTCAGGCTTGTTTTTTTAACACCCTTTGTCCTTTTAGAATCATGATGTAGTGTGGCCCTTTTTGTTTCTTGCCTTTGTTTACTCGGCCTTCCACTATTGCTTTTTACCTTTCTACCATCTGTTTCTGACTCCATATTACTTCGCCCTGTCTCACTGCATAGGTTCCCATCCCCCTGCCATATTAGTTTAAACACTCCCGAACTGCATTAGCAAATGTTACCCCCAGGACATCAGTTCCAGTCCTGCCCAAGTGCAGACCGTCCCTTTTGTACAGGTCCCACTTCCCCCAGAACTGGTTCCAATGTCCCAGGAATTTGAATCCCTCTCTCTTGCACCACTGCTCAAGCCACGTATTTATTCTAACTATCCTGCTCCCTCTACTCTGATTAGCACATGGTACTAGTAGCAATCCAGAGATTACTACCTTTCAGGTCCTACTTTTTAATTTAACTCCTAGCTTCCTAAATTCAGCTTGTAGTACCTCTTCCCGCTTCTTACCTATATCGTTGGTACCTACATGTACACGACAACTGGCTGTTCACCCTCCCTCTCCAGAATGCTCTGCAGCCGCTCCGAGACATCCTTGACCCTTGCACCAGGGAGGCAACATATCATCCTGAAGTCTCGGTTGCGGCCGCAGAAACACCTATCTATTCCCCTTACAATAGAGTCCCCTATCACTATCGCTCTCCCACTCTTTTTCCCGCCCTTCTGTGCAGCAGAGCTACCCATGTGCCATGAACCTGGCTGCTGCTGCCCTCCCCTGATGAGTCATCCCCCCCAACAGTACCCAAAGCTGAACATTAGGAGACCAAAACTGAACACAATATTCCAGGTAAGGCCTCACCAAGGCCCTGTACAACTGCAGTAAGATCTCCCTGCTCCTATACTCAAATCCCCTAGCTATGAAGGCCAACATACCATTTGCCTTCTTTACCGCCTGCTGTACCTATATGCCAACTTTCAATGACTGATGAACCATGACACCCAGGTCTCATTGCACCTCCCCTTTTCCTAATCTGCCACCATTCAGATAATATTCTGTCTTCGCGTTTTTGCCCCCAAAGTGGATAACCTCACATTTATCCACATTATATTGCATCTGCCATGCATTTGTCCACTCACCTAACCTGTCCAAGTCACCCTGCAGCCTCTTAGCGTCCTCCTCATAGCTCACACTGCCACCCAGCTTAGTGTCATCTGCAAATTTGGAGATATTACACTCAATTCTTTCATCCAAATCATTGATGTATATTGTAAAGAGCTGGGGTCCCAGCACTGAGCCCTGCGGCACTCCAACTAGTCACTGCCTGCCATTCTGAAAGACACCCGTTGATCCCGACTCTCTGCTTCCTGTCTGCCAACCAGTTCTCTATCCACGTCAGTACATTACCCCCAATACCATGTGCTTTGATTTTGCACACCAATCTCTTGTGTGGGACCTTGTCAAAAGCCTTTTGAAAGTCCAAATACACCACATCCACTGGTTCTCCCTTGTCCACTCTACTAGTTACATCCTCAAAAAATTCCAGAAGATTTGTCAATCATGATTTCCCTTTCATAAATCCATGCTGACTTGGACCGATCCTGTCACTGCTTTCCAAATCCGCTGCTATTCCATCCTTAATAATTGATTCCAACATTTTCCCCACCACCGATGTCAGGCTAACCGGTCTATAATTACCCGCTTTCTCTCTCCCTGTTTTTTAAAAAGTGGTGTTACATTAGCTACCCTCCAATCCATAGGAACTGATCCAGAGTCGATAGACTGTTGGAAAATGATCACCAATGCATCCACTATTTCTAGGGCCACTTCCTTAAGTACGCTGGGATGCAGACTATCAGGCCCCGGGGATTTATAAGCCTTCAATCCCATCAATTTCCCGAACACAATTTCCCACCTAATAAGGATATCCTTCAGTTCCTCCTTCTCACTAGACCCTCGATTCCCTCGTACTTTCGGATGGTTATTCGTGTCTTCCTTCGTGAACTCAGAACCAAAGTATTTGTTCAATTGGTCTGCCATTTCTTTGTTCCCCATAATAAATTCACCTGAATCTGACTACAAGGGACCTACGTTTGTCTTCGCTAACCTTTTTCTCTTCATATATCTATAGAAGCTTTTGCAGTCAGTTTATCGGTTCCCGGCAAGCTTCTTCTCGTACTCTATTTCCCCCTCTTAATTAAACCCTTTGTCCTCCTGTGCTGAATTCTAAATTTCTCCCAGTCCTCAGGTTTGTTGCTTTTTCTGGCCAATTTATATGCGCCTTTGGATTTAACACTATCCTTAATTAATCTTGTTAGCCACAGTTGAGCCACCTTCCCCGTTTTATTTTTACTCCAGACAGGGATGTACAATTGTTGAAGTACGTCCATATGATCTTTAAATGTTTGCCATTGCCTCTCCACCGTCAACCCTTTAAGTATCATCTGCCAGTCTATTCTAGCCAATTCATGTCTCAAACCATCGATGTTACCTTTCCTTAAGTTCAGGACCCTAGTTTCTGAATTAACTGTGTCACTCTCCATCTTAATAAAGAATTCCACCATGTTATGGTCACTCTTCCCCAAGGGGTGTCGCACAACAAGATTGCTGATTAGTCCCTTCTCATTACACATCACCCAGTCTAGGATGGCCAGCTCCCTGGTTCGTTCCTCGACATATTGGTCTAGAAAACCATTCCTAATACACTCCAGGAAATCCTACTCCACCACATTGCTACCAGTTTGGTTAGCTCAATCTATATGTAGATTAAAGTCACTCATGATAACTGCTGTATCCATATTGCATGCATCCCTAATTTCCTGTTTGATGCTGTCCCCAACCTCACTACTACTGTTTGGAGGTCTGTACGCAACTCCCACTAGCGTTTTCTGCCCATTGGAATTCTGCAGCTCCACCCATACCGATTCCACATCATCCAGGCTAATGTCTTTCCTTACTATTGCATTAATTTCCTCTTTAACCAGCAATGCTACCCTACATCCTTTTCCTTTCAGTCTATCCTTCCTGATTATTGAATACCCCTGGATGTTGAGTTCCCAGCCTTGGTCACCCTGGAGCCATGACTCCGTGATGCCAATTACATCATATCCGTTAGCTGCTATCTGCGCAGTTAATTCGTCCATCTTATTCCGAATACTCCTCGCATTGAGGCACAGAGCCTTCATGGTTGTCTTTCTATCACACTTTGGCCCTGTAGAATTTTGCTGTAATGTGGTCCTTTTTGCTTTTTGCCTTGGGTTTCTCTGCCCTCCACTTTTACTTTTCTTCTTTCTATCTTTTGCTTCTGCCCACATTCTACTTCCCTCCGTCTCCCTGCATAGGTTCCCATCCCCCTGACATATTAGTTTAACCCCTCCCTAACAGCACTAGCAAACACTCCGCCTAGGACATTGGTTCTGGTCCTGCCCAGGTGCAGACCGTCCGGTTTGTACTGGTCTCACCTCCCCCAGAACCGGTTCAAATGTCCCAGGGGTTTGATCTACGGACAGATACACTGATTGAGGGATAAATACACTGATCTAGGGAAGGATACACTGATCAAGGGACAGATAAACTGATATTGGAACAGATACACTGATCTACGGAGAGATACACTAATCTAGGGAAAGATACACTGATCTCGGGACAGATACACTGAGCTAGGGACAGGTACACTGATTGAGGGATAGATACACAGTCCTAGGGAAGGATACACTGATCAAGGGACAGATAAACTGATCTAGGAACAGATACACTGATCTAAGGAGAGATACACTAATCTCGGTAAAGATGCACTGATCTAGCGACAGGTACACTGATCTAGGGACAGGTACACTGATCTAGGGACAGATACACTGATCTCGGGGTAGATACACTGATCTAGGGGCAGATACACTAATCTAGGGTCAGAGACACTGATCTAGGGACAGATACACTGATCCAGGGGCAGATACTCTGATCTAGGGTCAGATACACTGATCTAGGGACAGATACACTGATCTAGGGACAGATAAAATGATCTAGGGACAGATACACTGATCTCGGGACAGATACACTGATCTCGGGGCAGATACTCTGATCTAGGGTCAGATACACTGATCTCAGGGCAGATACTCTGATCTAGGGACAGATAAACTGATCTCGGGACAGATACACTGATCTAGTGACAGATACACTGATCTCGGGACAGATACACTAATCTCGGGGCAGATACTCTGATCTTGGGACAGATACACTGATCTAGGGACAGATACACTGATCTCGGGACAGATACACTGATCTAGGGGCAGATACACTGATCTAGGGACAGATACACTGATCTAGGGACAGATAAAATGATCTAGGGACAGATACACTGATCTAGGGACAGATACACTGATCTAGGGACAGATAAAATGATCTAGGGACAGATAAACTGATCTAGGGACAGATACACTGATCTCGGGACAGATACACAGATCTCGGGGCAGATACTCTGATCTAGGGTCAGATACACTGATCTAGGGGCAGATACTCTGATCTAGGGACAGATAAACTGATCTAGGGACAGCTACACTGATCTAGGGACAGATACACTGATCTAGTGACAGATACACTGATCTCGGGACAGATACACTAATCTCGGGGCAGATACTCTGATCTAGGGACAGATACACTGATCTAGGGACAGATACACTGATCTCGGGACAGATACACTGATCTAGGGGCAGATACACTGATCTAGGGACAGATACACTGATCTTGGGACAGATACACTGATCTAGGGATAGATACACTGATCGAGGGACAGATACATTGATTTCGTGAAATATACCTTGATTTAGGGACACATACATAGAAACATAGAAACATAGAAAATAGGTGCAGGAATAGGACGTTTGGACCTTCGAGCCTGCACCGCCATTCAATAAGATCATGGCTGATCATTCCCTCAGTACCCCTTTCCTGCTTTCTGTTCATACCCCTTGATCCCTTGAGCCGTAAGGGCCGTATCTAACCCCCTCTTGAATATAGCCAATGAATTGGCCTCAACAACTCTGTGCGGTAGGGAATTCCACAGGTTAACAATTCTCTGAGTGAAGAAGTTTCTCTTCATCTCGGTCCTAAATGGCTTACCCCTTATCCTTAGACTATGTCCCCTGGTTCTAGAGTTCCCCAACATTGGGAACATTCTTCCTGCATCTAACTTGTCCAGTCCCATCAGAATTTTATATGTTTCTATGAGATCCCCTCTCATCCTTCTAAATTCCAGTGAGTAAAGGCCCAGTTGATCCAGTCTCTCCTCATATGTCAGTCCTGCCATCCCGGGAATCAGTCTGGTGAACCTTCGCTGCACTCCCTCAATAGCAAGAATGTCCTTCCTCAGATTAGGAGACCAAAACTGAACACAATATTCCAGGTGTGGCCTCACCAAGGCCCTGTACAACTGCAGTAAGACCTCCCTGCTCCTATACTCAAATCCCCGAGCTATGAAGGCCAACATACCAATTGCCTTCTTCACCACCTGCTGTACCTGCATGCCAACCTTCAGTGACTGATGTACCATGACACCCAGGTCTCGTTGCACCTCCCCTTTTACTAATCTGCCGCCATTTAGATAATATTCTGTCTTTGTATTTTAGCAACCAAAGTGGATAACCTCACATTTATCCACATTATACTGCATCTGCCATGTATTTGACCACTCACCTAACCTGTCTAAGTCACCCTGCAGCCTCTTAGCATCCTCCTCACAGCTCACACCGCCACCCAGTTTAGTATCATCTGCAAACTTGGAGATATTACACTCAATTCCTTCATCTAAATCATTAATGTATATTGTAAATAGCTGGGGTCCCAGCACTGAGCCCTGCGGCACCCCACTAGTCACTGCCTGCCATTCTGAAAAGGACCCGTTTATCCCGACTCTCTGCTTCCTGTCTGCCAACCAGTTCTCTATCCGCGTCAGTATATTACCCCCAATACCATGTGCTTTAATTTTGCACACCAATCTCTTGTGTGGGACCTTGTCAAAAGCCTTTTGAAAGTCCCAATACACCACATCCACTGGTTCTCCCTTGACCACTCTGCTAGTTACATCCTCAGAAAATTGTAGTAGATTCGTCAAGCATGATTTCCCTTTCATAAATCCATGCTGACTTGGACCGATCCTGTCACTGCTTTCCAAATGCGCTGCTATTTCATCCTTAATAATTGATTCCAACATTTTCCCCACTACTGATGTCAGGCTAACCGGTCTATAATTACCCGTTTTCTCTCTCCCTCCTTTTTTAAAAAGTGGTGTTACATTAGCTACCCTCCAATCCATAGAAACTGATCCAGAGTCGATAGACTGTTGGAAAATGGTCACCAATGCATCCACTATTTCTTGGGCCACTTCCTTAAGTATTCTGGGATGCAGACTATCAGGCCCCGGGGATTTATCGGCCTTCAATCCCATCAATTTCCCTAACACAATTTCCTGCCTAATAAGAATTTCCTTCAGTTCCTCCTTCTCACTAGACCCTCGGTCCCCTCGTATTTCCGGAAGATCATTTGTGTCTTCCTTCGTGAAGACAGAACCAAAATATTTGTTCAATTGGTCTGCCATTTCTTTGTTCCCCATTATAAATTCATCTGAATTTGACTGCAAGGGACCTATGTTTGTCTTCACTAATCTTTTTTCTTCACATATTTATAGAAGGTTTTGCAGTCAGTTTTTATCTTCCCAGCAAGCTTCCTCTCGTACTCTATTTTCCCCCTCCTAATTAAACCCTTTGTCCTCCTCTGCTGAATTATAAAATCCTACCAGTCCTCAAGTTTGTTGCTTTTCTGGCCAGTTTATATGCCTCTTCCTTGGATTTAACACTATCCTTAATTTCCCTTGTTGGCCACAGTTGAGCCACCTTCCCCGTTTTATTTTTGCTCCAGACGGGGATGTACAATTGTTGAAGTTCATCCATGTGATCTTTGAATGTTTGCCATTGCCTATCCACCGTTAACCCTTTAAGTATCATTTGCCAGTCTATTCTAGCCAATTCACGCCTCATACCATCGAAGTTACCTTTCCTTAAGTTCAGGACTCTAGTCTCTGCATTAACTGTGTCACTCTCCATCCTAATAAATAATTCTACCATGTTATGGTCACTCTTCCCCAAGGGGCCTCACACAACAAGATTGCTAATTAGTCCTTTCTCATGACACATCACCCAGTCTAGGATGACCAGCCCTCTAGTTGGTTCCTCGACATATTGTTCTCGAAAACCATCCCTAATACACTCCAGGAAATCCTCCTCCATCGTATTGCTACCAGGTTGGTTAGCCCAATCAATATGCAGATTAAAGCCACCCATGATAACTGCTGTACCTTTATTGCACGCATCCCTAATTTCTTGTTTGATGCTGTCCCCAACCTCACTACTACTGTTTGGTCTGTACACAACTCCCACTAGCGTTTTCTGTCCTTTGGTATTCCGTAGCTCCACCCATACTGATTCCACATCATCCAAGCTAATGTCCTTCCTTACTATTGCATTAATTTCCTCTTTAACCAGTAACGCTACCCCGCCTCCTTTTCCTTTCTGTCTATCCTTCCTGAATGTTGAATACCCCTGGATGTTGAGTTCCCAGCCTTGGTCACCCTGGAGCCATGTCTCCGTGATGCCAATTACATCATATCCATTAACAGCTATCTGCGCAGTTAGTTCGTCCACCTTATAACGAATACTCCTCGCATTGAGGCACAGAGCCTTCAGGCTTGTCTTTTTAATACACCTTGCCCCTTTAGAATTTTGCTGTAATGTGGCCCTTTTTGCTTTTTGCCTTCGGTTTCTCTGAGAACTCACTTTTAGAGTGGAAGCAAGTCTTCCTCGATTCCGAGGGACTGCCTATGATGATGGTTGATCTGTGTCTTACCTTCCTCTGCCCACCTTGGTTCCCTTACCATTCCACACGGGAGACAGTCCTCATCGTGATGACCGCATGGAGAGCTTGTCACATTGGCTGGTGGAGCTGATCACCTGCCCGACCTTTGCCCTCCATTGTTTGCATCTTTTGATGTACATTAATGACTGGGACCTGTGTGGACAGGGCACAGTTTCCAAACTTGCTGATGACACCAAACTCGGAATTGTAATAAACAGTGTGGAGGAGCCTTGCAGTGGACATAGACAGGCTGGTGGAATGGACGGCCATGTGGCAGATGAAATTCAATGCAGAAAAGTGTGATGTGATTCATTTTTGTCAAAAGAATGAGGAGCGGAAATATAATCTAAAGGAGGGTTGTGTTCAATTTTGGGCCCCAAACTTTAGGAAGGATGAGAAGGCTTTGGAGAAGATACAGAAGAGGTTTACAAGAATGGTTCCAGGGATGAGGGCCTTCAGTGACGTGGATAGACTGGAGAAGCTGGGGTTGTTCTCCTTGGAGCAGAGAGGGCTGAGAGGAGATTTGATCGAGGTGTTTTAGAATGAGGAAATAAAGAGGCACTGTTTGCAGTGCCTGAAGGTTGGATAATGAGTGGGCACAGGTTTGAGGTGATTGGCAGATGAACCAAAGGCGACATGAGGGAAAATGTTTTTACGCAGCGAGTGGTTAGGATCTGGAATGTGATGCCTGAGAGGGTGTTGGAGGCAGACTCAATCGTGGCTTTCAAAAGGGAGTTGGATCAGTATGTGAAGGAGAACCAATTGCCAGGATATGGGGAAAGAGCGGGGGGAGTGGGACTGACTGGATTGACCTTCGAATGTTCCGGCACAGACTGGATGGGCCGAATGGCCTTGTTCTGTGCCGTATGATTCTGTTACAACCCTCGATACCCTGACCCAACAAAAATCCATCGATCTCAGCTTGGCATTTCCAACTGACACCCGGCCTCAACAGCTTTGGGGGAGAGAGTTCCTGATTCCCATCACCCTTTGTGTGAAGAAGTGCTTCCTGACATCACCCTGAACGGCTGGGCTCTCATTGTTAGGTTCTGCCCCTTGTTCTGGACTCCCCCACCCGAGGGAATAGTTTCTCTCGATCTACCTTATCGAATAGCTTTAACATTTTAAACACTTCGATAAGATCACCCTTTATTCTTCTACACTCGGGGGATTTCAAGAGTGGTCTATGCAACCTCTCCTCGTAGTTTAACCCTTTCAGCCCCTTTTACAGTGAGGTACTGACTTTGAACCGAGGTCCTGCCTGCCCGCATTGCGGAAATCCTCAGGCCCAAACAACTATCGCAGTAATTTTTATGTTCATTTTGTTGGATTCAATGTCCAGTCGATTTCTGAATTGCCGCTGTTATTTTATTTGAATGGCAGTGTTGTGATGATGTTATGGGAGCAATAATCCACAGACCTGGACTGTTAATCCAGAGAGCAGGCATTCAAATCCCAGCATGGGAATCTCAAATCAATATAAAAAAATGTGAAAATAAAATCTGGGCTCAGTGGAAGCGAGTGTTTCCTGTCGGATTGTGCTACAAACGCAAGAGGTTCACTGATGTCCCTTTCGGGACAGAGACCTGCCGTCCTTGCTCTGGGCCTATAGGTGACTCAGTCCCACGATGTTATATATGCAGACTATAGATATACTCTCTGTGAAGTCACTGTATAGTTGCATAAGATGGAGACTTGTTACCTGATGTACTACCAATAAGGTTTACACTGTGTATATACTATGCTGGCACCACTAGAGGGTGTAACTGGTGGAGACCGGGGTTTCCTGCCCTGGTGGCAGGGGCTGTATAAAAGGGCTGCCCACCATGCTTGTGCCTCACTCTGGAGTTATGAATAAAGGACTAAGGTCACTACAGTTTGAGTACAACACAGTGCCTAGTGGAGTCATTCGTAGGTACATCACAGACATAACACACACCAGAATGGTTGATGATAACTGCCCCCTGAAGTGTCCGAGCAAGACACTCTGTTTGTATCGAACCCGCTCCCAGCGGTTGTGGAAGGCCCAGACCCTCCTTCTCAGGGCGACTGGGGACGGAGCAATAAATGCCAGCGACTCCTTCATCCCGGGAATGCATGAAACAAATTGTACGAGTGTGTTCTGTCGCTGGACTGCGATTCTCTCAGTGTCACCCTTCAGTGGGATTTGCCCATCCCTGACTCATCGACCTTTCTGATTGTTCGTCCTAATCTATCTTTAATCTCTTGTGCTGCAGGGAATTCCAGGTGGTAACGGTCTGAAAGGTGAAAGTGGGGACAGTGGTCCACAGGTACGTCCCATTTTCCGTTGCCTCACATTTCATTGATAAAGACGGACGTTCCGTGCCACACACTGATTACCGACACGAAGCAATGCCTCTCGGTAGGAAGAATGAGGAGAGGCAATTTAAACTACATGGCACAATGTTAAAGGGGCAGCAGGAACAGGGAGGTCTGGAGGGTGTGTGTACTCACATATAGGGGGAGCAGGGAGGCCTGAGGGTGTATGTACACACATATAGGGGGAGCAGGGAGGCCTGGGGGTGTATGTACACACATATAGGGGGAGCAGGGAGGCCTGGGGGTGTAGGTACACACATATAGGGGGAGCAGGGAGGCCTGGGGGTGTAGGTACACACATATAGGGGGAGCAGGGAGGCCTGGGGGTGTATGTACACACATATAGGGGGAGCAGGGAGGCCTGGGGGTGTATGTACAAACATATAGGGGGAGCAGGAACAGGGAGGCCTGGGGGTGTATGTACACACATATAGGGGGAGCAGGGAGGCCTGGGGGTGTATGTACACACATATAGGGGGAGCAGGGAGGCCTGGGGGTGTAGGTACACACATATAGGGGGAGCAGGGAGGCCTGGGGGTGTATGTACACACATATAGGGGGAGCAGGAACAGGGAGGCCTGGGGGTGTATGTACACACATATAGGGGGAGCAGGGAGGCCTGGGGGTGTATGTACACACATATAGGGGGAGCAGGGAGGCCTGGGGGTGTAGGTACACACATATAGGGGGAGCAGGGAGGCCTGGGGGTGTATGTACACACATATAGGGGGAGCAGGAACAGGGAGGCCTGGGGGTGTATGTACACAATGCTGCAGGTGCAGGACAAGATGAGAAGGCTGCGAAAAATGCAAACGGGATCCTGAGTGTTATTAATAGAGGCACAGAGAACAAAAGCAAGGAAGTTATGGTGAACCTTTATACCACACAGGTTAGGTCCCAGCTGGAGTATTGTGTCCAATTCTGGGCCCCGCACTGTAGGGAGGGTGTCACGGCCCTGGAGAGGGTGCAGAGGGGATTGACCAGAAAGGTCCCGGGGATGAGGGCCTTCAGTGACAGGGAGAGACTGGAGAAGCTGGGGTTGTTCTCCTCAGAGCAGAGAGGGTTAAGGGGAGATTTAATCGAGGGGTTCAAAATCATGTGGGTTTTGATCGAGTGGATCAGGAGAACCTGTTCCCTGGGGCAGGAGGGCCGGTAACCAGAGGGACACAGATTGACGATAATCGGCGATGGAACCAGAGGGGGAGATGGGGAGAATGTGTTTACGCAGCGAGTTGTTGTGATCGGGAACGCGCTGCCTGAAAGGGCGGTGGGAGCAGATTCAATAGTAACTTTCAAACCGGGAATTGGGTAAATACTGGAAGGGGAAAGATTTGCCGGGCTGTGGGGAAAGAGCGAGGAGTGGGACTGATGGGATCGCTCTGTCACAGAGCCGGCACAGGCTCGATGGGCCCAATGGCCTCCTGTGCTGGGAAATTGTAGGTTGCAGACTCTCTCTGATGGAATGTGTGGGACTCTGGGATTGGGGGCCTTGTCTTTATTGAGCTTTGTATTGTACCTATCCCTGTGACACTGACACTCACGACGAGCCCTTTCTTATCCAGGGTCCTCGAGGGGTTCAAGGACTTATTGGTCTGTCGGGAAAGCCAGGGAAGAGGGTGAGTACGAGCAGAACCTCATCCTCTGCCTCACTTCTTTGTGTTTTAGATTTGATTTGGAAAACCACGAGAAAAGCAATGTGCCGATCGTCTGTCCGTTGGTTCAATGAACTCGGGGCACGGCAATATCTTCGGATAGAATTATACTCCCGCTGTCACCCCCACCTCCGACCCCTTCTCCCATCTCCGACCCCTTCCCCCATCTCCGACCCCCTCCCCCACCTCCGACCCCCTCCCCCACACTCCCCACCTCCGACCCCCCTCCCCCATCTCCGACCCCCTCCCCCACACTCCTCACCTCCGACCCCCTCCCCCACACTCCCCACCTCCGACCCCCTCCCCCATCTCCGACCCCCTCCCCCACCTCCGACCCCCTCCCCCACACTCCCCACCTCCGACCCCCTCCCCCATCTCCGACCCCCTCCCCCACACTCCTCACCTCCGACCCCCTCCCCCATCTCCGACCCCCTCCCTCACATTCCCCTCCCCCACACACCTCTCCCCCGCTGCCCCCTCCCCCATTCTCCCACCTCCGACCCCTTCCCCCATCTCCCACCCCCTCCCCATCTCCGACCCCCTCCCCCACACTCCTCACCTCCGACCCCTTCCCCCATCTCCGACCCCCTCCCCCACCTCCGACCCCCTCCCCCACACTCCCCACCTCCGACCCCCTCCCCCATCTCCGACCCCCTCCCCCACACTCCTCACCTCCCACCCCCTCCCCATCTCTGACCCCCTCCCCCACATTCCCCTCCCCCACACACCTCTCCCCCGCTGCCCCCTCCCCCATTCTCCCACCTCCGACCCCCTCCCCACACCCCCCTCCCCTGCGTTCCCCTCCCCCATTCCCCCCCCGCGTCCCCCTCCCCCACATCCCTCCTCCCCATCCCCGACCCCCCTCCTCCTCTCGCTCCCCGACCCCCCTCCCCCTCTCGCACCCCGCGCCCCCCTCCCCCTCTCGCTCCCCGACCCCCCTCCCCCTCTCACTCCCTGTGCCCCCCTCCCCCTCTCGCTCCCCGACCCCCTCCCCCTCTCACTCCCTGCGCCCCTCCCCCTCTCGCTCCTCGCGCCCCCCTCCCCCCGAGCACCGGTTCCGCTCCCGTGCGGTTTTAATTCCCGCGGTTTTCTTTCCATCAATGTCTCACCACTGGACTCTTGGTTTCCAGGGTCGTTCCGGTGCCGATGGATCCCGGGGAATGCCGGGGGAACCAGGAGCAAAGGTAATTTCAACAAGAAGTTGCATTTATATAGGCCCTTTAACATAGTAAAAGCTCCCGGGATAAAATGTAATCTCTCCCCTGGACTCACGGTGCGGCAATACCTTCGGATAGAATTACACGCCCGCTGTCTCCATTCCCCTCCCCCGTTTTCCCGTTCACTGCTCCGCCCGTTCCCGGGGCAAAGGGGGACGGGGGAATGGGGAATGGGAGGTACATTAGGAGATATTAGGACAGGTGACCAAAAGCTTGCTCAAAGAGGTAGGCTTTAAATAGCATCTTGAAACAGGAGAGAGAGGCGGCGAGGTTTAGGGAGGGAGTTCCAGAGCCTGCGGCCCTGGTGGCTGAAGGCACGGCCAGCGATGGTGGAGCGAAGGAGTGGGGGATGGACATGGGGCCAGACTTGGAGGAGCACAGAGATCATGGGGGGGTAGGTGGGGCCGGGGTGTAGGGCTGGAGGGGGTGACAGAGATAGGGAAGGTGTAGGGGCTGGAGGAGGTTACAGAGATAGGGAGGGGTGTAGGGGCTGGAGGGGGTTACAGAGATAGGGAGGGTGTAGGGGCTGGAGGAGGTTACAGAGATAGGGAGGGGAGTAGGAGTTGGAGGGGTTTACAGAGATAGGGAGGGATGTAGGGGCTGGAGGAGGTTACAGAGATAGGGAGGGGTGTGGGAGCTGGAGGAGGTTACAGAGATAGGGAGGGGTGTAGGGGCTGGAGGGTGTTACAGAGATAGGGAGGGATGTAGGGGCTGTAGGGGGTTACAGAGATAAAGAGGGTGTAGGGGCTGGAGGGAGTTACAGAGATAGGGAGGGGTGTGGGGTTGGAGGGGGTTGCAGGGATAGGGAGGGGTGAGAGGCTGTGGAGGGATTTGAACACGAGAATGATAATGTATAAATTGAGGTGTTACGGGACCAGAAGTTACAAGAATGAAATACAATCAACAGGTGCAGACGTTAGGAGGGCTGACTGAAAGTTGGTCAGTAAAGGAGGATGGCGGGAGTGAGCGTTTAACGAGGGAATTTACACTCAGCAATCCGGTGATTGCTCCTTGCACGAGTTTCTCAATAATATAATTATAAGGTACACACACAGTCTCACACACACTCACACACACACACTCACTCACACACACTCTCACACACTCTCATACACACACACTCACACACACATTCTCACACATTCTCACACACTCTCATATACACACAGTCTCACACACACACACACTCTCACACACACTCTCACACACTCTCATACACACACACTCACACACACATTCTCACACACTCTCATATACACACAGTCTCACACACACACACACTCTCACACACACTCTCACACACACTCTCACACACACTCTCACACACACACACTCTCACACACTCTCATACACACACACTCACACACACATTCTCACACACTCTCATATACACACAGTCTCACACACACATACACTCTCACACACATTCCCACTCATACATAGGCAGACATTCACACTCACACATGCTCACACATACAGACACACTCACTCACACAGCCTCACTCACACACACACACTCACACATTCACTCACTCACACACACTCACATTCACTCACACACACTCACATTCACTCACACACACTCACACATTCACTCACTCAGACATTCACTCACTCACACACACACACACATACTCACCCACACACACATTCACACACTCACACGCACACTCTCACGCAATCTCACACACGCACACTCACACACATGCACACACTCACACACATGCACACACACACACCCACACACACACACACCACCAATACACTCACTCACTCACACATGCCGACACAAACACACACACACAGATACTCACACATGCGCACAGGCATTCACACTCACACACGCACTCACACACATATACTCACACACACATACTCACACACACATACTCACACACACTCCCACTCACACAATCACTCACACACACACTCTCACATACACACATATATATGCTCACACACACACACACACACTCACACAAACACACATTCACATATATTCACACACACACTCACGCACGCTCACACATACATTCATACACACACACAGACTCACATTCACACATAGGCAGACCGCACACAAAAAAACATTACACTCATACTCGCACACAGTCACACACGCTCACAAACACACACACACGCACACACTCACTCACAAACATTTGCTCACACACACAATCAGGCACCCACTCAGATACACTCATACACACACTCACACGGTCATCACACACACACATGCGTACATGCTCACATATACACACAGACTGACAGTCACACACACACACACACTCACACACGCACACACTCACTCACACACTCTCACACTCATTCTCACATGCTCTCACAATCACTCTCACACACTCACTCACACACTCACTCACTCATACACACTCACATACACACACTCACATAAACACGCTCACACTCACTCACTCACTCTCATTCACATACTCACACACTGACACACACACTCACACTCACTCACACTCACTCATACACACTCACTGACACACACAAACACTCACACACACACGCTGACATACACATGTTCACACACTGACATACACATGTTCACACACTGACACACACACACACACACACACACTCTCAGACACACATACACTCTATGCTATTCGCAGCCTGAGTTTCACATTCTGTGTGGTTCCTGATACATTAATAAACACACTTATGCTTTTTAAGGGTGACCGTGGATTCGATGGGCTGCCAGGTCTTCCAGGAGAGAAAGGAAACCGGGTAAGATTTCATCTCCATTTCATCTCACCTTGCTGAGCAAAGCCCTACATAAGAACATAAGAAATAGGATCAGGAGTCGGCCACTTGGCCTCTCGAGCCTACTCCGACATTTAATACGATCATGGCTGATCTGATCTTGGCCTCAACTCCATATCCTCTCTGCATCCACCGTGTCGAGCCCCCTCAGTATCTTATATGTTTCGATAAGATCACCTCTCATTCTTCTGAACTCCAATGAGTATAGGCCCAACCTGCTCAACCTATCTTCATAAGTCAACCCCCTCATCTCCAGAATCAACCTCCTGAACTTTCTCTGAACTGCCTCCTTAAATACGGAGACCAAAACTGCACGCAGTACTCCAGGTGTGGCCTCACCAATACCCTGTACAGTTGTAGCAGGACTTCTCTGCTTTTATACTCTATCCCCCTGGCAATAAAGGCCAACATTCCATTTGCCTTCCTGATCACTTGCTGTACCTGCATACAACTTTTTGTGTTTCACACACAAGGACCCCCAGGTCCCGCTGTACTGCAGCATTTTGCAATTTTTCTCCATTTAAATAATAATTAACCTTTTAAATTTTCCTACCAAAGTGAATAACCTCACATTTGCCCACTCACTGAACCTGTCTATATCCCTTTGCAGATTTTGTGTGTTCTCCTCACAATTTGCTTTCCCATCCATCTTTGTATCAGCAGCAAACTTGGCTACATTACACTCGGTCCCTTCATCCAAGTCATTAATATAGATTGTAAATAGTTGGGGTCCCAGCACTGATCCCTGTGGCACCCCACTAGTTACTGGTTGCCAACCTGAAAATGACCCATTTATCCCGACTCTCTGTTCTCTGTTAGTTAGCCAATCCTCTATCCATGCGAATATATTACCCCCAACCCCATGAACTTTTATCTATAACCTTTTATGTGGCATCTTATCAAATGCCTTCTGGAAATCCAAATACACCACATCCACCGGTTCCCTTTATCCACCCTGTTCATTACATCCTCAAAGAACTCCAGCAAATTTGTCAAACATGATTTCCCTTTCCTAAATCCATGCTGACTCTGCCTGATTGAATTATACTTTTCCAAATGTCCCGCTACTGCTTCCTTAATAATGGACTCCAACATTTTCCCAACCACAGATGTTAGGCTAACTGGTCTATAGTTTCCTGCTTGCTGTCTGCCTCCTTTTTTAAATAGGGGCGTTACATTTGCAGTTTTCCAATCTGCTGGGACCGCCCCAGAATCCAGGGAATTTTGGTAAATTACAACCAATGCATCCACTATCCCTGCAGCCACTTGTTTTAAGACCCTAGGATGCAGGACATCAGGTCCAGGGGACTTGTCCACCTTTAGTCCCATTAGTTTGCCTGATACTTTTTCTCTAGTGATAGTGATAGTTTTAAGTTCCCCACACAGTAGCCCCTTGATTATCCACTATTGGGATGTTTTTCGTGTCTTCTACCGTGAAGACCAATACAAAATATTTGTTCAATGTCTCTGCCATTTCCCTGTTCCCCATTATTAATTCCCCAATCTCATCCTCCAGGGGACCAACATTTACTTTAGCTACTCACTTCCGTTTTATGTATCTGTAGAAACTCCTACTATCTGATTTTATATTTCTTGCTAGTTTACTCATAATCTACCTTCTCTGTCTTTATCATTTTTTTTGTCATCCTTTGCTGGTTTCTAAAAATGTCCCAATCCTCTGGCCTCCCACTGTCCTTCGCAACATTGTATGCCTTAGTTTTCAATTTGACCCCATTCTTTACTTCCTTAGTTAGCCACCATGGTTCATCCTTCTTTTAGCAGAGGTGCAACGAGACCTGGGTGTCATGGTACATCAGTCACTGAAGGTTGGCATGCAGGTACAGCAGGTGGTTAAGAAAGCAAATGGCATGTTGGCCTTCATAGCGAGGGGATTTGAGTACAGGGGCAGGGAGGTGTTGCTACAGTTGTACAGGGCCTTGGTGAGGCCACACCTGGAGTATTGTGTACAGTTTTGGTCGCCTAACTTGAGGAAGGACATTCTTGCTATTGAGGGAGTGCAGCGAAGGTTCACCAGACTGATTCCCGGGATGGCGGGACTGACCTATCAAGAAAGACTGGATCAACTGGGCTTGTATTCACTGGAGTTCAGAAGAATGAGAGGGGATCTCATAGAAACCTTTAAAATTCTGACGGGGTTAGACAGGTTAGATGCAGGAAGAATGTTCCCAATGTTGGGGAAGTCCAGAACCAGGGGACACAGTCTAAGGATAAGGGGTAAGCCATTTAGGACCGAGGTGAGGAGAAACTTCTTCACCCAGAGAGTGGTGAACCTGTGGAATTCTCTACCACAGAAAGTTGTTGAGGCCAATTCACTAAATATATTCAAAAAGGAGTTAGATGAAGTCCTTACTACTCGGGGGATCAAGGGGTATGGCGAGAAAGCAGGAATGGGGTACTGAAGTTGCATGTTCAGCCATGAACTCATTAAATGGCGGTGCAGGCTAGAAGGGCCGAATGGCCTACTCCTGCACCTACTTTCTATGTTTCGATGTTTCTATGTTTCTCTAGTAACGATACTGAAGTTGGGAGTATTGGATGTAAAGTGGTCCATGTTTCGCTGATTGATTGGAGATTTGTTGTGTGAGGACTATAGGAACTGCACTCAATCAGCCCGTTTTATGGTTTGATCTAACTTTATGATACGGTTAAGATGGAACATTATCCCAGGGTAAGGGTAATCAATAGAAGACCAATCAGTACTGTGTTAGTTTTGATCTAAAGCTCGCTCTGTCAAGCCCGTGTGGTGGCTGGTGTGCAGCGCCACAACACGTTAAAAAATCCACGCACAGGCATCTTCCACCCTTCAGGATGTAGTTCGGGATCTGGAATATTAGGTCCTTCATTGAAACACCTGTGAACTCATCCCTTTTTGATGTGGAAGCAAGTCATCCTCGACACGAGGGACCGCTGAAAACAAAGATGAAGAAGAGTTTTGATCTATCATGTACTGAGTACAAGCCTCAAACCAAATAGTCAATTATCCATTCCTGGGATCTGGGCGTCGCTGGCAAGGCCGGCATTTATTGCCCGTCCCTAACTACCCCTTGAGAAGGTGGTGGTGAGTCGCCTTCTTGAACCGCTGCAGTCCGTGTGGTGAAGGTGCTCCCACAGTGCTGTTAGGGAGGGAGTTCCAGGATTGTGACCCAGCGACGATGAAGGAACGGCCGATATATTTCCCAGTCGGGATGGTGTGTGTAGAATTCTCAACTCGAGAACATATTGACACGAGGCATATACTGCAGACAAGGTCACTCATGACCTGCACCTTTATTCCCCGGACCAAGGAGTGCTGAGCCTGCGTGGTACCTCTCTTTAAATACCTGGCTGACCAGGTAAGGAGTATCTCCCACAAGTTCACCCCCTGTGGTCAAGGTGTGTGTTTCACAGGTGTATACAGTGTACAGTGTTGTTACTTATCAGTTACAGTTATGTGAAGATTACAAACATGACATCACCTCCCCCCCAATGTCTTTGGGTCAAAGATTGAGTCTTTCAGGCGGTCGACGTTCTCTCGTGGAGCGCCGCAGTTGGGGCTCTGGTAGTTGAGCCTTGGCATGTGTCTCTGTCGCCTGTGTTGGTTCCGGCCTGTCCGGGCTGGCCGCAGGGACTGTGCATGCTGTTGACTGTCCTTGTTGCTCGTTCACTGGCGGTGGTGTGGTTGACATCCCATGGTCTATTTCGGATACATCAGTGACATGCTGAACCTTTTCTGTACCTGGTCCAGATGTTTGCAGCATATCTGCCCATTGTTTAGTCTGACCACCATGACCCTATTTCCCTCTTTACCAATTACTGTGCCCTCAAGCCACTTGGGTCCCAAAGCATGGTTAAGAACAAATACCGGGTCATCCATTTCTAGACACCTCCCCCTTGAGCCTCGATCATGGAGCTCGGTTTGGGACTGGCGCTTGCCCTCAACAATGTCTGCCAGGGCTGGGTGAATGAGGGACAGCCGCGTTTTGAATGTGCATTTCATGAGGAGTTCCGCTGGCGGGACTCCCGTGAGTGAGTGCGGGCGGGACCTGTAGGCCAGCAGGAGGCACGATAGGCGGTACTGAAGGGAGGGTCCTTGGATACGGAGCATGCCCTGTTTTATGACTTGGACTTGCTCCGCCTGGCCATTGGAGGCCGGCTTGAACGGTGCCGTCCGGACATGTTTAATGCCATTACCCGACATGATCTCCTGGAATTCATGGCTGGTGAAACACGGGCCATTATCACTCACCAGAATGTCCGGCAAGCCGTGGGTCGCGAAAACCGTACGCAGACTATCCACGGTGATGGATGTCGTGCACGAGTTTAAGATGATGCACTCGATCCATTTCGAGTATGCATCGACTACAATCAAGAAAATTTTTCCCATGAACGGGCCCGCATAGTCTATTTGAATACGTGACCATGGCCTGGTGGGCCAGGGCCACGGGCTGAGTGGGGTCTCCCTGGGAGCATTGCCCAACTGGGCACATGTCGTGCACCTGCGAACCCAGTGTTCCAAGTCTGAGTCAATCCCCGGTCACCGGGCAATGGCCTTCATTAGCACAATGCCAAGGTGCTCACTGTGGAGTTCCCTGATGAACGCTTCCCTTCCATTCTGGGGCATGACTACCTGGCTGCCCCATAGCAGGCAGTCGGCTTGGATGGAGAGCTCATCCATCCGTCTCTGAAACGGTCTGACTTCCTTGGAACATGCCCTGTGTGCGGGCGCCCAATCCCCAGTCAGGACACATTTCTTTATCATGGATAGGAGGGGGTCCCTGTTGGTCCAGATTTTGATCTGGTTGGCTGTGATGGGGAGCCCGCAGTGTCGAAAGTCTCAACGGCCATAACCATCTCAGTGCTCTGCTCCGCTGCCCCCTCGGTGGTGGCCAGTGGGAGCCTGCTGAGTGCGTCAGCGCAATTCTCGGTGCCTGGCCGGTGCCGTATGGTGTAGTGATACACAGCCAGCATGGGAGCCCAGCGCTGTCTGCGAGCTGACGCATTGGCATTGACAGCCTTGCTGTCGGACAACAGGGATGTTAACGGCTTGTGATCCGTTTCTAACTCAAACGGTCTGCCGAAAAGATACTGGTGCATCTTTTTCACACCATAAACGCAAGCGAGTGCCTCCTTCTTGACCATGCCGTATCCACGCTCTGCCTGGGCGAGCGACCTGGAGGCATAAGCCACCGGTTGTAGTCAGCCGTCGTCATTACCCTGCTGCAACACAAACCCAACCCCGTTTGATGATGCATCGCATGTTAAAATTAGTTTTTTTACAGGGGTCAAATAAAGTCAACAGTTTGTTAGAACAAAGCAGGTTCCGCGCCCTGTTGAAAGCCCATTCCTGATAGTCCCCCCAGAACCAGTTACAGCCCTTACGCAGGAGCGTGTGTAACGGCTCCAACAATGTGCTTAAGTTAGGCAGGAAGTTCCCGAAATAGTTCAAAAGTCCCAGGAATGATCGCAACTCCGACATGTTGCCGGGCCTGGGCGCCCGGCGGATCGCCTCCGTTTTTGATTCAGTGGGTCTGATCCTGTCTGCGGCAACCCTCCTGCCCAAAAACTCGACCTCTGGGGCCAAAAACACACACTTGGCCTTTTTCAGCCGCAGGCCTACCCGGTCCAGTCAGCGTAGCACCTCCTCCAGGTTGTGGAGGTGTTCCTCGGTGTCTCGACCCGTTATGGGAATGTCGTCTTGGAACACAATCGTTCCAGGGATGGACTTGAGCAAACTTTCCAAGTTTCTCTGAAAGATAGCTGCTGCCGAACGAATGCCAAACGGACACCTGTTGTAGATAAATAATCCCTTGTGTGTGGTGATGGTCAGAAGCTTGGATTCTTCAGTCTGTTCCTGAGTCATGTCGGCCGGAGTGAGGTCCAGCTTCGTGAACAGCTTACCACCTGCCAGCGTGGCAAAAAGGTCCTCCGCTCTCGGGAGCGGATATTGGTCTTGCAGCGACACTCGGTTGATGGTGGCTTTGTAGTCGCCACAAATCCTGACCGAGCCGTCTGCTTTAAACACAGGAACGATGGGACTGGCCCAGTCGCTGAATTCAACGGCCGAAATTATGCCCTCTCTGAGCCTGTCCAATTCACAATCAATTTTCTCACACATCACGTACGGCACCGCTCTGACTTTGTGGTGCACTGGTCTGGCGTCCGGAGTGATGTGTATCACTACTTTAGTGCCCTTGAACGTTCCGACACCGGGTTGAAACAGTGACCCGAATTTTTTTAGGACCTATGAGCATGAACTTCGCTCTACAGACGAAATGGTGTGCACATCCCCCTATTTCCAGTTCATCTCAGCTAGCCAACTCCTCCCCAAGAGCGCGGGACCATTTTCCGGGACGATCCAGAGTGGCAGCCGGTTCTGTAATCCATTTTGTGTTACCACCAGGTTTGCACTGCCCAGCACTGGGATGATCTCTTTGGTGTACGTCTGTAGCTGCGTCTCAATGTGTTCCAGTTTGGGCCTGCTAGCTCTGTGTGGCCATAGTCTCTTAAATTGTTGGGCCCTCATAAGTGATTGGCTCACTCCCGTATCCAGCTCCATGTGCACCGGGATGCCATTCAATAAAACTTTCATCATCATGGTGGCGTTTTAGTGTATGAGCTGTGGACGTCAGCCGCGTGAACCCGCTGAACTTCAGCATCCATGGCTTTTCCCCAGGCATCATCCTGCATTGCAGCCCCCTCGTCTGGTTCCTCTGTTTCATAGATTAGCCTCGCAGCAGCCTTTTTGCACATTCTAGCCAAATGTCCACTGGCATTACAATTCCTGCAGGTGAACTGCTGGAACGTGCAGCTTTTAGCAGTATGTCTACCCCCGCACCTCCAGCATTGGCTGAGATTGTTGTTCACAAAGGGGCTGTTACCAGCCATTCCTCTCTGATTGTCCCCTTGGTTGTTTCTAAGCGCTCTGTTGGTGAGTGTCAATTGTCCCATCACGGGACGCATTGTTCCTCTTGATGGCGTGAACTGCCGATCCTCCTGCCATTGTCTCTGTTGCTGTCCCACCCTAGAGCCTGTTGCTGCCTGGGCGGTGTCGAATTGCCCTTGCCTGCCTGGCCGGTGTCGAATTGCCCTTGCCTGCCTGGCCGATGTCGAATTGCCCTTGCCTGCCTGGCCGGTGTCGAATTGCCCTTGCCTGCCTGCGGGGTTCTGTATCACTTTTACAACATTAACTCCCTGGTTCATCGCAACGTTAAAACCAGGGCTGCTTGCATAAATTATTTTAGTCTCCTCTTCCCCCGCCAAGAAGGTCTGAGCTATCAAAGCTGCCCTTTCCAAAGTCAAGTCCTTGTCCTCAATAAGCTTCCTGAAAATACCGGCATGACTAATGCCTTCAATGAAAAAATCCCTTAACATCTCCCCCCTGCAGGCGTCTGTGAACTTACAGAGACTGGCCAAGCGCCTCAGGTCTGCAACGAAGTTCGAGATGTTTTGCCCTTCCCGACGCCGGTGTGTGTAGAACCGGAGCCGGGCCATGTGTACGCTGCTCACCGGTTTCAGATGTTCGCTGATCAGCTGGCTGAGCTCTTCGAAGGACTTGTCGGCCGGCTTGAGAGGTACGAGCAGGTCTTTGATCAGCGCGTATGTTTTTGTCCCGCAGCTGGTCAGAAGATGCGCCCTCCGCTTGTCAGCTGCTTCCACTCCCAGCCAGTCTTTTGTGACAAAGGTCTGCTGGAGTCGCTCCAAAAACCATCCCAGTCCTCACCCACACAGTAACCTTCCTCTGTGCTACCGGTGGCCATCCTCGTGGTTCAGTGATTCCCGTTTCTCGTCGCCAAATGTAGAATTCTCAACTCTAGAACATATTGACACGAGGCCTATACTGCAGACAAGGTCACTCACGACCTGCACCTTTATTCCCTGGACCAAGGAGTGCTGAGCCTGCGTGGAACCTCCCTTTAAGTACCTGGCTGACCAGGTAAGGAGTGCCTCCCACAAGTTCACCCCCTGTGGTCAAGGCGTGTATTTCACAGGTGTATACAGTGAACAGTGTTGTTACATATCAGTTACAGTTATGTGATGGTTACAAACATGACATGGTGTGACCCAGAGGGGAAGTGGAGCTGGTGGTGTTCCCATACACCTGCTGCCCTTGTCCTTCTGGATGCCGGAGAACACGATTTAGTCAAGGCTCAAGATGTGTAGGTCTTGTCTCAGTGGAATATTGCAAGTGATCTGAGACGTGGAGGCTCCAGGAATAACCACGGACAGCAATTCCTATGGAATGTGAAGGTGCTGCAGGATTTTACCCCCACACCATTAACCATTTCTTCATTGCTTCAATTCGCATCTTCTTCGGCAAAGCTCATTTGGAACTAACGGCATTTCACTGAGCCTGGGGTATTCACTGCCCCTGGGGTATGTCACTGCCCCTGGGGTATTTCACTGCCCCTGGGGTATTCACTGCCCCTGGGGTATGTCACTGCCCCTGGGGTATGTCACTGACCCTGGGGTATTCACTGCCCCTGGGGTATGTCACTGACCCTGGGGTATTTCACTGACCCTGGGGTATTCACTGCCCCTGGGATATGTCACTGACACTGGGGTATGTCACTGACCCTGGGGTATTCACTGAGCCTGGGGTATGTCACTGCCCCTGGGGTATGTCACTGACCCTGGGGTATTTCACTGACCCTGGGGTATGTCACTGACCCTGGGGTATGTCACTGACACTGGGGTATGTCACTGCCCCTGGGGTATTCACTGCCCCTGGGATATTTCACTGACCCTGGGGTATGTCACTGACCCTGGGGTATTTCACTGCCCCTGGGGTATGTCACTGCCCCTGGGGTATGTCACTGACCCTGGGGTATGTCACTGACCCTGGGGTATTTCACTGACCCTGGGGTATGTCACTGACCCTGGGGTATTTCACTGCCCCTGGGGTATGTCACTGACCCTGGGGTATTTCACTGCCCCTGGGGTATGTCACTGCCCCTGGGGTATGTCACTGACCCTGGGGTATTTCACTGCCCCTGGGGTATGTCACTGCCCCTGGGGTATGTCACTGACCCTGGGGTATTTCACTGCCCCTGGGGTATGTCACTGCCCCTGGGGTATGTCACTGACCCTGGGGTATTTCACTGACCCTGGGGTATGTCACTGACCCTGGGGTATTTCACTGACCCTGGGGTATGTCACTGACCCTGGGGTATTTCACTGCCCCTGGGGTATGTCACTGACCCTGGGGTATTTCACTGCCCCTGGGGTATGTCACTGCCCCTGGGGTATGTCACTGACCCTGGGGTATTTCACTGCCCCTGGGGTATGTCACTGACCCTGGGGTATGTCACTGACCCTGGGGTATTTCACTGCCCCTGGGGTATGTCACTGACCCTGGGGTATGTCACTGCCCCTGGGGTATTTCACTGACCCTGGGGTATGTCACTGACCCTGGGGTATTTCACTGCCCCTGGGGTATGCCACTGCCCCTGGGGTATTTCACTGCCCCTGGGGTATTTCACTGCCCCTGGGGTATTTCACTGCCCCTGGGGTATGTCACTGCCCCTGGGGTATGTCACTGACCCTGGGGTATTTCACTGCCCCTGGGGTATGTCACTGCCCCTGGGGTATTTCACTGCCCCTGGGGTATGTCACTGCCCCTGGGGTATGTCACTGACCCTGGGGTATTTCACTGCCCCTGGGGTATGCCACTGCCCCTGGGGTATTTCACTGCCCCTGGGGTATTTCACTGACCCTGGGTTATGTCACTGCCCCTGGGGTATTCACTGACCCTGGGGTATGTCACTGCCCCTGGGGTATTTCACTGCCCCTGGGGTATGTCACTGACCCTGGGGTATGTCACTGACCCTGGGGTATGTCACTGAACCTGGGGTATTTAACTGCCCCTGGGGTATTTCACTGACCTTGGGGTATTCACTGCCCCTGGGGTATTCACTGACCCTGGGTTATGTCACTGCCCCTGGGGTATTTCACTGTCCCTGTGGTATTTCACTGACCCTAGGTTATGTCACTGCCCCTGGGGTATTCACTGACCCTGGGGTATTTCACTGCCCCTGGGATATTTCACTGCCCCTGGGGTATGTCACTGCCCCTGGGGTATGTCACTGCCCCTGGGGTATTCACTGACCCTGGGGTATTCACTGCCCCTGGGGTATGTCACTGCCCCTGGGGTATGTCACTGCCCCTGGGGTATTCACTGCCCCTGGGGTATGTCACTGCCCCTGGGGTATTCACTGACCCTGGGGTATTCACTGCCCCTGGGGTATGTCACTGCCCCTGGGGTATTTCACTGCCCCTGGGGTATTCACTGAGCCTGGGGTATGTCACTGCCCCTGGGGTATGTCACTGACCCTGGGGTATGTCACTGCCCCTGGGGTATTCACTGACCCTGGGGTATTCACTGCCCCTGGGGTATATCACTGCCCCTGGGGTATGTCACTGACCCTGGGGTATTTCACTGCCCCTGGGGTATTTCACTGACCTTGGGGTATTCACTGCCCCTGGGGTATATCACTGACCCTGGGGTATTCACTGACCCTGGGGTATTTCACTGACCCTGGGATATGTCACTGCCCCTGGGGTATGTCACTGACCCTGGGGTATTTCACTGACCCTGGGGTATGTCACTGCCCCTGGGGTATGTCACTGCCCCTGGGGTATTTCACTGACCCTGGGATATGTCACTGCCCCTGGGGTATTTAACTGACCCTGGGGTATTTCACTGACCCTGGGGTATGTCACTGCCCCTGGGGTATTTCACTGACCTTGGCGTATTCACTGACCCTGGGGTATTTCACTGACCCTGGGGTATGTCACTGACCCTGGGGTATTTCACTGATCTTGGGGTATTCACTGCCCCTGGGGTATTCACTGACCCTGGGGTATTCACTGAGCCTGGGGTATGTCACTGCCCCTGAGGTATGTTACTGCCCCTGGGGTATGTCACTGCCCCTGGGGTATTCACTGAGCCTGGGGTATGTCACTGACCCTGGGGTATTCACTGAGCCTGGGGTATGTCACTGCCCCTGGGGTATTTCACTGACCCTGGGATATGTCACTGCCCCTGGGGTATGTCATTGACCCTGGGGTATTCACTGAGCCTGGGGTATGTCACTGCCCCTGGGGTATGTCACTGACCCTGGGGTATTCACTGACCCTGGGGTATTTCACTGACCTTGGGGTATTCACTGACCCTGGGGTATTCACTGACCCTGGGGTATTTCACTGACCTTGGGGTATTCACTGCCCCTGGGGTATTCACTGACCCTGGGGTATGTCACTGCCCCTGGGGTATGTCACTGCCCCTGGAGTATTTCACTGACCTTGGGGTATTCACTGCCCCTGGGGTATTTCACTGACCCTGGGGTATTCACTGACCCTGGGGTATTTACTGACCCTGGGGTATTTCACTGCCCCTGGGGTATGTCACTGCCCCTGGGGTATTCACTGCCCCTGGGGTATTCACTGACCCTGGGGTATGTCACTGACCCTGGGGTATTCACTGCCCCTGGGGTATTCACTGACCCTGGGGTATTCACTGCCCCTGGGGTATTCACTGACCCTGGGGTATTCACTGCCCCTGGGGTATTCACTGAGCCTGGGGTATGTCACTGACCCTGGGGTATTCACTGCCCCTGGGGTATTTACTGACCCTGGGGTATTTCACTGCCCCTGGGGTATTCACTGCCCCTGGGGTATGTCACTGCCCCTGGGGTATTCACTGACCCTGGGGTATTCACTGCCCCTGGGGTATTCACTGACCCTGGGGTATTTCACTGACCCTGGGGTATTTCACTGCCCCTGGGGTATTCACTGCCCCTGGGGTATTCACTGACCCTGGGGTATTTCACTGATCCTGGGGTATTTCACTGACCCTGGGGTATGTCACTGCCCCTGGGGTATGTCACTGACCCTGGGGTATTCACTGCCCCTGGGGTATGTCACTGCCCCTGGGGTATTCACTGACCCTGGGGTATTCACTGACCCTGGGGTATGTCACTGCCCCTGGGGTATTCACTGACCCTGGGGTATTTCACTGACCCTGGGGTATGTCACTGCCCCTGGGGTATTCACTGACCCTGGGGTATTCACTGAGCCTAGGGTATGTCACTGCCCTTGGGGTCTGTCACTGCCCCTGGGGTATTTCCCCAAGCCTGATCTTCCGTGCTGGGAGTGCAGGGACAGAAAGGGCAACGTGTCTCAAGTTCCTCCACTAACTGCCTCGACTGAAAGGATTACATTCAATTAAACAGCTACACTGAAATAGGTGAGAGGAAACTCAGATAATGCATTAAATGTCTGCCATCTAGTGCAACATAGAAACATAGAAACATAGAAAATAGGTGCAGGAGTAGGCCATTCGGCCCTTTGAGCCTGCACCAACATTCAATAAGATCATGGCTGATCATTCCCTCAGTACCCCTTTCCTGCTTTCTCTCCATATCCCTTGATCCCTTTAGCCGTAATAGAAACATAGAAACATAGAAACATAGAAAATAGGTGCAGGAGTAGGCCATTCGGCCCTTCTAGCCTGCACCGCCATTCAATGAGTTCATGGCTGAACATTCAACTTCAGTACCCCATTCCTGCTTTCTCGCCATACCCCTTGATCCCCCTAGCAGTAAGGACCTCATCTAACTCCCTCTTGAATATATCCAATGAACTGGCATCAACAACTCTCTGCGGTAGAGAATTCCACAGGTTAACAACTCTCTGAGTGAAGAAGTTTCTCCTCATCTCAGTCCTAAATGGCTTACCCCTTATCCTTAGACTGTGTCCCCTGGTTCTGGACTTCCCCAACATCGGGAACATTCTTCCTGCATCTAACCTGTCCAGTCCCGTCAGAATCTTATATGTTTCTATGAGATCCCTTCTCATCCTTCTAAACTCCAGTGAATATAAGCCTTGTCGATCCAGTCTCTCCTCATATGTCAGTCCTGCCATCCCGGGAATCAGTCTGGTGAACCTTCGCTGCACTCCCTCAATAGCAAGAACGTCCTTCCTCAGATTAGGAGACCAAAACTGAACACAATACTCCAGGTGGGGCCTCACCAAGGCCCTGTACAACTGCAGTAAGACCTCCCTGCTCCTATACTCAAATCCTCTCGCTATGAAGGCCAACATGCCATTTGCCTTCTTCACCTCCTGCTGTACCTGCATGCCAACTTTCAATGACTGATGAACCATGACACCCAGGTCTTATTGCACCTCCCCTTTTCCTAATCTGTCGCCATTCAGATAATAATTTGCTTTCCTGTTTTTGCCATCAAAGTGGATAACCTCACATTTATCCACATTATACTACATCTGCCATGCATTTGCCCACTCACCTAACCTATCCAAGTCACCCTGCAGCCTCATAGCATCCTCCTCACAACTCACACTGCCACCCAGTTTAGTGTCATCTGTAAACTTGGAGATATTACATTCAATTCCTTCGTCCAAATCATTAATATATATTGTAAATAGCTGGGGTCCCAGCACTGAGCCCTGTGGCACTCCACTAGTCACTGCCTGCCATTCTGAAAAGAACCCGTTTATCCCGACTCTCTGCTTCCTGTCTGCCAACCAGTTCTCTATCCACGTCAGTACATTACCCCCAATACCATGTGCTTTAATTTTGCACACCAATCTCTTGTGTGGGACCTTGTCAAAAGCCTTTTGAAAGTCCAAATACACCACATCCACTGGTTCTCCCTTGTCCACTCTATTAGTTACATCCTCAAAATATTGCAGAAGATTTGTCAAACATGATTTCCCTTTCATAAATCCATGCTGACTTGGACCGATCCTGTCACTGCTTTCCAAATGCGCTGCTATTACATCTTTAATAATTGATTCCAACATTTTCCCCACGACCAATGTCAGGCTGACCGGTCTATAATTCCTGTTTTCTCTCTCCCTCTTTTTTTAAAAAGTGGGGTTACATTAGCTACCCTCCAATCCATAAGAACTGATCCAGAGTCCATGGAATGTTGGAAAATGATCACCAATGCATCTACTATTTCTAGGGCCACTTCCTTGAGCACTCTGGGATGCAGACTATCAGGACCTGGAGATTTATTGGCCTTCTGTCCCATCAATTTCCTGAACACAATTTCCCACCTAATAAGGATTTCCCTCAGTTCTCTCAGTTCTTCCTTCTCGCTAGACCCTCGGTCCCCTAGTAATTTCGGGAGGTTATTCGTGTCTTCCTTAGTGAAGACAGAACCAAAGTATTTGTTCAATTGGTCTGCCATTTCCTTGTTCCCCATTATAAATTCACCTGATTCTGACTGCAAAGTACCTACATTCATCTTCACTAATCTTTTTCTCTTCACATATCTATAGAAGCTTTTGCAGTCAGTTTTTATGTATCCAGGCAAGCTTCTTCTCGTACTCTATTTTCCCCTCCTAATTAAACCCCTTGTCATCCTCTGCTGAATTCTAAATTTCTCCCAGTCCTCAGGTTTGCTGCTTTTTCTGGCCAATTTATATGCCTCTTCCTTGGATTTAACACTATCCCTCATTTTCCTTGTTAGCCACAGTTGAGCCACCTTCCCCGTTTTATATTTACTCCAGACAGGGATGTACAATTGTTGAAGTTCATCCATGTGATCTTTAAATGTCTGCCATTGCCCATCCACCATCAATCCTTTAAGTATCATTTGCCAGTCTATTCCAGACAATTCACGTCTCATACCATCAAAGTTACCTTTCCTTAAGTTCGGGACTCTAGTCTCTGAATTAACTGTGTCACTCTCCATCTTAATAAAGAATTCTACCATATTATGGTCACTCTTCCCCAAGGGGCCTCACACAACAAGATTGTTAATCAGTCCTTTCTCATTACACAACACCCAGTCTAGGATGGCCAGCTCTCTCGTTGGTTCCTCGACATATTGGTCCAGAAAACCATCCCTAATACACTCCAGGAAATCCTCCTCCACCGCATTGCTACCAGTTTGGTTATCGCATTGAACTCAATAACTTGCATTTATATAGCACCTTTCACGTGGAGTGATGACCAAACACAAATTGACAGGGAGAGACATAGGAGATGCCATGAAAGGCAGGGTCAAACAGGTGGGTTTAAGAAGCATCTTAAAAGAGAAGAGAGAGGCAGAGAGGTTGAGGGAGGGAATTCCAGAGCTTAGGGATGAAATAGCTGAAGGCACTGATATTCTGGCCTTCAGATCCCTCTCCCTTTGTCGACACAGACCCCGAACCCCACCCTCTTCCCCCCTCACCCCCAGACACAGACCCCGATCCCCACCCCTCCCCCACCCTCTCCCCCAGACACAGACCCCGATCCCCACCCCTCCCCCACCCTCTCCCCCAGACACAGATCCCTCTCCCCACTCTCCCCCACCCTCTCCCCCAGACACAGATCCCTCTCCCCACCCCTCCCCCACCCTCTCCCCCAGACACAGATCCCTCTCCCCACTCTCCCCCACCCTCTCTCCCAGACACAGACCCCGATCCCCATCCTCTCTCTCTCTCTGCATCTAACTCTCTCTCTCGCCAATCACAGAGAGACTTGAGTTTGCCAAATGTAAATGGCGCCTCTTCAAGGCTCGCAACATCTTCACCTGCCACAAGGCTTCTTCGGCAGCACCTCCCAAACCCGCGACCTCTACCACCACCGAGGACAAGGGCAGCAGGTGCATGGGAACACCACCACCTCCACGTTCCCCTCCCAGTCACACACCATCCCGACTGGGAAATATATCGGCCGTTCCTTCATCGTCGCTGGGTCACAATCCTGGAACTCCCTCCCTGACAGCACTGTGGGAGTTTGAGCTGAATCACAATGCCTTCCACAGCACAATGTGGTCAAACACCAGATCCAATCGCGCAAAGCTGTGACCCTGCCCTGACCTTTTCTCACAGTAACTGGGCAGGAGGGCCGGTAACCAGGGGGACACAGATTGACGATAATCGGCGATGGAACCAGAGGGGGAGATGGGGAGAATGTGTTTACGCAGCGAGTTGTTGTGATCGGGAACGCGCTGCCTGAAAGGGCGGTGGGAGCAGGTTCAATAGTAACTTCCAAACCGGGAATTGGGTAAATACTGGAAGGGGAAAGGTTTGCCGGGCTGTGGGGAAAGAGCGGGGAGTGGGACTGATGGGATCGCTCTGTCACAGAGCCGGCACAGGCTCGATGGGCCCAGTGGCCTCCTGCGCTGGGAGATTCTGGGAATTATAGACTTCCTGCCACATTAATCAGTCACATGTCAAGAGGCAGTTTTTAAAAATTATTAGTCAAGCATTCTAATGCAGCAATTCTGTCTCTATAATAATTGCTATGCGGTTTGTTAAAAGCAGATGATATTTTCCTGGCTATGCCGATTTCATGCTGCTTTATATAAAATATATTCTTTACAGCTTTTGCGAGCTGGTGCTGCCTGCATGTAATGAGTGAAACGGGAGCTGTGCACTGCTCAGCGACTGAAACTGTTGTTTCTGTATCCTCACAGGGCGAGACAGGAGCACTGGGACCACCAGGCCCTTCAGGCGATGATGGAGAAAGGGTGAGTCTGTGTGGAGCTTCTTCTCTCTGCCTGTTCAACCCATCGCTGCTCGGGATCGCAGGGCCCTGTTCGCAGGTCCCAACCCTCTCGTTCCCCCCAGTTACCAATCTTGTTCTGTCTTTTGTTTTGTTCAGGGAGATGACGGAGAGATCGGACCACGAGGGCTGCCTGGTGAATCGGTAAGTTGCCCAGTTTTGGGAAAAACTTCTTCAAAACAAATCTTTGAAGGAGGCAGGCCAAGTTCAGCGAGTGGTTAAAAAAAGCACGTGGGCTCCTGGGATTTATAAATCGAGTATTGTGTCTGTAAGCACTCTAGTAATGACCCCACGAGGCGAGGTATTGTACTTGAACTGTGGTGACCTTAGTCCATTTATTGCAGCTCCTGAATGAGGGTACAGTAAGGTGAGCTCCCTTTTATACCTGGTTACCTGCAGTGTGCAGGTGACCCCAAGGTCTCCACCAATTGCACCCTCTGGTGGTACAGGCATAGTGTGCACAGTGTGAAGGTACATCCAGGGGTCTAATGCAACTGTACATTGAGTGTACAGGGAGTATACTTATGTTATACATACACAACATCGAGGAATAGAGTATAATGGCAAGGAAATCATCACAACCTTGCTAAATCTCTGGTTGGCCCCAGCTTGGCTTAGTGTGTCCAGTTCAGGGCCCCGCACTTTAGGAAGGATGTGGAGGCCTCAGAAAGGTGCTGTGAGATTTACTAGAATGGGATGAGGGACTTGAGTTATGTGGAGAGACCTCGCTGTGTGAAGCCCGTGTGGTGGCTGGTGTGCAGCGGCCACTCCACATTAAAGGAACTCACACACAGGCATCTTCCGCCCTTCAATATGAAGTTCAGGACCTGGAACATCAGGACCCTCTTGGACAACCCCAACAGCGACAGGCCGGAACGCCACACTGCCATCGTTGCCCGGGAACTCAGGCAGTCCAACGTAGACATCGCTGCCCTAAGCAAGACCCGGCGAGCAGGGGAAGGTCAGCTCAAGGAACAAGGTGTTGGTTACACTTTCTTCTGGAAATGTAAACCAGAGGCACAATGCCGTCTCCATGGGGTAGGCTTCACCGTAAAAAAACGAGCTAGTGGGCCGCCTCAGAGACTCCCCCTGCGGGATAAACGAACGCCTTATGACCCTTCGGCTCCCCCTAGCCCGGAACCAGTGAGCTAAGGTCTTCAGCGCGTACGCCCCAACACTGGACGCTACAGACGAGACCAAAGAGGAATTCTACTCCAGCCCCGAACAATCCCTGTCCCGAGTCCCACCGGGCGACAAGCTGATCCTCCTCGGTGACTTAGTGACTTTAACGCCAGGGTTGGCAGGGACACAGCCCTCTGGGGAGGTGTGATCGGCAGAGAGAGGGCAGGGAAAACCAACTCCAGCGGGACCCTGCCCCTGACAAAATGCTTAGAACACGCCCTCGTCATCACCAACTCCTTGTTCCGTCAGAGGGACAAATACAAGGCCTCATGGCAACACCCTCGCTCCAAACACTGGCATCTGCTCGACTATGTCATCATCTGAGCCAGGGACCACAAGGACGTGTGCATCACCTGCACCATGACAGGAACTGACGACTGTGGGATACACCACCGCCTAATCCACTCTGTCATCACCATCAACATTGCCCCAAAACAGCGACGGCAACAGAAGCAATGCTGCAGGAAAATCAACGCTGGGGCGCTCAAAGATCCTGCTAAGAAAGCCCTACTCACCCAGCGCCTCGGTACCAACCTGACGACTCCCAGTGACCCAGAGACACAGAGTGCCCACAGTGCCTGGTCTGTCCTCAAGGTCTCCATAAACAGCACCTGTGAAGAGACCCTCAATCACTCGACCAGGAAACACCAAGACTGGTTCGAGGAGAACGACCAGGAGATCCAGGAGCTAATAAGCCGCAAGTGCAAGGCATTCTTGGACTGGAAGCAGCAACACAACTCGAGGGCAAGAAAGCAGCTCTACAGACATTTAATGGCCGAGGTCCAACAGAAAGCTCGTAACCTAAAGAACAGATGGTGGGTGGAGAAAGCCCAGGAGATCCAGCAACTGGCCGACAACCACAATGTGCGAGGATTCTTTAGCACAGTCAGGACCACCTATGGCCCAAGCTCCCAAGGCCCTACCCCACTGAGGGCCAGGAGCAGAGAGGTGCTCATCAAGGACAGAGCTCGCTGGAAGGAACACCTCGAGGATCTCCTCAACCGAGACTCTGTCTTCGATGTGAGTGTCCTCGACTCCATCCCGCAGCATGCCGCCCGCCATCTCAGCACAACCCCAGCCCGGCACGAGGTAGAAAAGGCCATCCGACAAGTGAAGAACAACAAGGTCTCAGGAGCAGATGGAATCCCCACTGAAGCACTAAACCATGGCGGAGAAGCAGGTATCCATGATCTCATCTGTCTTATTTGGAAAGAGGAGATCATGTCAGGGGGTCTCAGAGACGCTGTTATCGTGACCAACTTCAGGGAAGGTGACAAGTCCGATTGCGGTAATTACAGAGGAATCTTCCTGCTGTCTGCCACAGGGAAAGTCATCGCCAGAATCCTCCGCAATCACCTTCTTCCTGTGGCTGAAGAACTCCCAGAGTCACAATGGACATGATCTTCACCACACGGCAGATACAAGAGAAATGTAGGGAACGCACTAACCCCTGTACGTGGCCACCTTTGACCTCACAAAAGCCTTCGTCACTGTTAACCGAGAGGGATTATGGAACGTCCTCCTCAGGTTCGGCTGCCCTCAAAAGTTTGTCACCATTCTCCGCCTGCTCCACGACAACATGCAGGCCGTGATCCTGACCAGCGGATCCACCACAGACCCAATATATCTGTGGACCGGGGTCAAGCAGGGCTGTGTCATCGCTCCAACCCTCTTCTCCATCTCACCCTCAGCAAGCTCCCCGCTGGAGTGGAGCTAAATTACAAGACAAACGGGAATCTGTTCAACCTCCGCCACCTCCAGGCCAGATCCAAGGTCGTCCCATCCTCCATCATCGAACTACAGTACGCAGACGATGCCTGCATCTGCGCACACTGAAACCGAATTCCAAGCCATCGTCAACACCTTCACCGAGGCGTACGAAAGCATGGGCCTTACACTAAACATCTGTAAGACAAAGGTCTTCCACCAACCTGCCCCCGCCACACAGCACTGCCCCCCGGTCATCAAAATCCACAACGCAGCCTTGGGCAACGTGGATAATTTCCCATACCTCCGTAGCCTACTGTCAGCAAGAGCAGACCTTGACAACGAGGTCCAACACTGCCTCCTGTGTGCCAGTGCAGCCTTTGGTCGCTTGAGGAAGAGAGTGTTTGAAGACCAGGACCTTAATCTGGCACCAAGCTCATGGTCTACAGGGCTAGTGATACCTACCCTCCTGTATGGCTCAGAGACATGGGGGCCCAAACTCATTTGAAACCAAGGCTCTGCCCAAGGCCCTGCCCAAGGCCCACCCAAAGCCCACCCAAGGCCCACCCAAAGCCCTGCCCAAGGCCCCACCCAAAGCTCA
>NW_027250906.1:80000-87191 GCF_044704955.1 Pristiophorus japonicus | reverse complement strand
GGGGGCAGAGGGAAAGGGGGAGGGGGGGCAGAGGGAAAGGGGAGGAGAGGGAGAGGGGGGAGGGCGGCAGAGGGAGAGGGGGGGAAGGGGGGCAGAGGGAGAGGGGGGGAGTGGGGCAGAGGGAGAGGGGGGCAGAGGGAAAGGGGGGAGGAGGCAGAGGGAGAGGGGGCAGAGGGAGAGGGGGGAGGGGGCAGAGGGAGAGGGGGGGAGGGGGCAGAGGGAGAGGGGGGGAGGGGGCAGAGGGAGAGGGGGGAGGGGGCAGAGGGAGAGGGGGGAGGGGGCAGAGGGAGAGGGGGGGAGGGGGCAGAGGGAGAGGGGGGGAGGGGGCAGAGGGAGAGGGGGGAGGGGGCAGAGGGAGAGGGGGGAGGGGGCAGAGGGAGAGGGGGGAGGGGGCAGAGGGAGAGGGGGGAGGGGGCAGAGGGAGAGGGGAGGGGGGGAAGGGGGGCAGAGACGCACACAGACAGAGAGACCCACACACAGAGACAGAGACCCACGTGGTTGACTCGTAACTGCCCTTTAAAGTGGCCTAGCAAGTCATTCATATAGATCAAACCTTAGGCACCAAGGTCAGAAATAATGGTATGACATTTTTGTCGTGGAAACCAACCAAATTGTTAATGCATAAAAATGTAATTGCAACAGGATGGGGCGGCAGGAACCTTTACCTCAGGTGACCTAGGTTTAAATTAACTCTAGAGTAATGGGATACAGGAACAAGGTGGGCACATGGGATCAGAATGACCGCTTGTATGGAGAATAAACAGCAGCACAGACTGGATGGGCCGATTGGCCTGTTGTGTTGTATTTTCTGTTGTTGGGCACTTTTGGGAGAGCGGTTGAAACCCTAACTGTGTGTTGTCCCATGTTTCGAAACGGCCTTGTGCACCTGCTTTTTGGAGGCACACTTGGTAAAAGGAGACAGTACAGGTGGAAGAGCATTACACAGGGGCAGAGGTGCGGGACAGCATATTCCGCCCCCCAACCCCCTTATCAGAATTAAGAAAAATCACCACACTGCCAGTGAGTCAGACAAAGTCAGCATTTACAGGACTAGGGGAAAAGAGCAGGGGGAGGGGACTATTTGGATCGCTCGTTCAAAGAGGAACAGGCACAATGGTCCGTGCGGCCTCCCTCTGTACAGAATGATCCTATTTATCAAGATATTATTACTTTATATTGTGGCAATATCAAAAATTGACACACTGAAATGGCTTGGCACATTCGCAGGTTTGGAGACATCGCCCCCTCGCCCGATCTCTAATCCCCTCCAGCCCCACAACCCTCCGAGATCTCTGCACTCCTCCAATTCTGGCCTCTTGAGCATCACCAATTTTAAAATCGCCCCATTATCGGTGGCCGTGCCTTCTGCTGCCGAGACCCTAAGCTTTGCAATTCCCTCCGCTAAACCTCTCCGCCTCCCGCTCCTCCATTCAGATGTATAAAGCCTACCTCGGTCACCAAGCTTTTGGCCATCTGCCCCAATATCTCATGAGGCTCGGTATCAAATTCTGTTTTATAACGCTCCTGTGAAGCGCCTTGGGATTTTTTTTTTTTAAAAAGGTGCTATAAAAATGCAAGTAGTTATTGATCAAGAGACCTAGTTAAAACTAAGCGTGGTTAAGGTTACATTTGACAGCAGTGTGCTATGCAACTATTGGGCATCAACAAAATTGGAACAGCACAAAAACATCGACTGACATGCTTATGATCACAAGGTCATTACACAGCAGGAAACCCATTCAGTTCATTTGAAATCATCCAAGCGCAGTTATCGATGATCCTGTTGCAATGGAGGAGACTATTAGTTCCAAAGTGCTTTACAGCCAAAGTAGTACTTTAAAAAAAAATTGAAGTGTAGTCACTGTTGCAATGTAGGAAACGCAGCAGCCAATTTGCACACAGCAAGATCCCACAAACAACATGATAATGACCAGATAATCTGTTTTAGTTATGTTGGTTGAGGGGGATAAATATTGGCCAGGGCACCGGGGAGAATTCCCCTGTTGCACTCCAAAATAGTGCCATGGGATCTTTTACATCCACATGAGGGGGCAGACAGGGCCTCAGTTTAATGTCTCATCTGAAAGACGGCCTCTCCGACAGGGGCAGTGCTGAGGGAGCGCCGCACTGTCGGAGGGGCAGTACTGAGGGAGTGCAGCACTGTTGGAGGGGCAGTACTGAGGGAGCGCCGCACTGTCGGAGGGGCAGTAATAGAAACATAGAAAATAGGTGCAGGAGTAGGCCATTCGGCCCTTCTAGCCTGCACCGCCATTCAATGAGTTCATGGCTGAACATTCAACTTCAGTACCCCATTCCTGCTTTCTCGCCATACCACTTGATCCCCCTAGTAGTAAGGACCTCATCTAACTCCTTTTTGAATATATTTAGTGAATTGGCCTCAACAACTTTCTGTGGTAGAGAATTCCACAGGTTCACCACTCTCTGGGTGAAGAAGTTCCTCTGCATCTCGGTCCTAAATGGCTTACCCCTTATCCTTAGACTGTGACCTCTGGTTCTGGACTTCCCCAACATTGGGAACATTCTTCCTGCATCTAACCCCGTCAGAATTTTAAATGTTTCTATGAGGTCCCCTCTTATTCTTCTGAACTCCAGTGAATACAAGCCCAGTTGATCCAGTCTTTCTTGATAGGTCAGTCCCGCCATCCCGGGAATCAGTCTGGTGAACCTTCGCTGCACTCCCTCAATAGCAAGAATGTCCTTCCTCAGGTTAGGAGACCAAAACTGTACACAATACTCCAGGTGTGGCCTCACCAATGCCCTGTACAACTGTAGCAACACCTCCCTGCCCCTGTACTCAAATCCCCTCGCTATGAAGGCCAACATGCCATTTGCTTTCTTAATCGCCTGCTGCACCTGCATGCCAACCTTCAATGACTGATGTACCATGACACCCAGGTCTCTTTGCACCTCCCCTTTTCCTAATCTGTCACCATTCAGATAATAGTCTGTCTCTCTGTTTTTACCACCAAAGTGGATAACCTCACATTTATCCACATTATACTTCATCTGCCATGCATTTGCCCACTCACCTAACCTATCCAAGTCGCTCTGCAGCCTCACAGCATCCTCCTCGCAGCTCACACTGCCACCCAACTTAGTGTCATCCGCAAATTTGGAGATACTACATTTAATCCCCTCATCTAAATCATTAATGTACAGTGTAAACAGCTGGGGCCCCAGCACAGAACCTTGCGGTACCTCACTAGTCACTGCCTGCCATTCTGAAAAGTACCCATTTACTCCTACTCTTTGCTTCCTGTCTGACAACCAGTTCTCAATCCATGTCAGTACACTACCCCCAATCCCATGTGCTCTAACTTTGCACATCAATCTCTTGTATGGGACCTTGTCGAACGCCTTCTGAAAGTCCAAATATACCACATCAACTGGTTCTCCTTTATCCACTCTACTGGAAACATCCTCAAAAAATTCCAGAAGATTTGTCAAGCATGATTTCCCTTTCACAAATCCATGCTGACTTGGACCTATCATGTCACCTCTTTCCAAATGCACTGCTATGACATCCTTAATAATTGATTCCATCATTTTACCCACTACCGATGTCAGGCTGACCGGTCTATAATTCCCTGTTTTCTCTCTCCCTCCTTTTTTAAAAAGTGGGGTTACATTGGCTACCCTCCACTCCATAGGAACTGATCCAGAGTCAATGGAATGTTGGAAAATGACTGTCAACGCATCCACTATTTCCAAGGCCATCTCCTTAAGTACTCTGGGATGCAGTCCATCAGGCCCTGGGGATTTATCGGCCTTCAATCCCATCAATTTCCCCAACACAATTTCCCGGCTAAAAAGGATTTCCCTCAGTTCCTCCTCCTTACTAGACCCCCCGACCCCTTTTATAACCGGAAGGTTGTTCGTGTCCTCCTTCGTGAATACCGAACCAAACTACTTGTTCAATTGGTCTGCCATTTCTTTGTTCCCCGTTATGACTTCCCCTGATTCTGACTGACCTTTTTCTCTTTACATATCTATAGAAACTTTTGCAATCTGTCTTAATGTTCCCTGCAAGCTTCTTCTCATACTCCATTTTCCCTGCCCTAATCAAACCCTTTGTCCTCCTCTGCTGAGTTCTAAATTTCTCCCAGTCCCCGGGTTCTCTGCTATTTCTGGCCAATTTGTATGCCACTTCCTTGGCTTTAATACTATCCCTGATTTCCCTTGATAGCCACGGTAGAGCCACCTTCCCTTTTTTATTTTTATGCCAGACAGGAATGTACAATTGTTGTAGTTCATCCATGCGGTCTCTAAATGTCTGCCATTGCCCATCCACAGTCAACCCCTTAAGTATCATTCGCCAATCCATCCCAGCCAATTCACGCCTCATACCTTCAAAGTTAGCTTTTAAGTTCTGGACCATGGTCTCTGAATTAACTGTTTCATTCTCCATCCCAATGCAGAATTCCACCATATTATGGTCACTCTTCCCCAAGGGGCCTCGCACAACGAGATTGCTAATTAATCCTCTCTCATTACATAACACCCAGTCTAAGATGGCCTCCCCCCTAGTTGGTTCCTCGACATATTGGTCTAAAAAACCATCCCTTATGCACTCCAGAAAATCCTCCTCCACCGTATTGCTTCCAGTTTGGTTAGCCCAATCTATGTGCATATTAAAGTCACCCATTATAACTGCTGCACCTTTATTGCACGCACCCCTAATTTCATGTTTGATGCCCTCCCCAACATCACTACTACTGTTTGGAGGTCTGTACACAACTCCCACTAACGTTTTTTGCCCTTTGGTGTTCTGCAGCTCTACCCATATAGATTCCACATCATCCAAGCTAATGTCCTTCCTAACTATTGCCTTAATCTCCTCCTTAACCAGCAATGCTACCCCACCTCCTTTTCCTTTTATTCTATCCTTCCTGAATGTTGAATACCCCTGGATGTTGAGTTCCCAGCCCTGATCATCCTGGAGCCACGTCTCCGTAATCCCAATCACATCATATTTGTTAACATCTATTTGCACAGTTAATTCATCCATCTTATTGCGGATACTCCTTGCATTAAGACACAAAGCCTTTAGGCTTGTTTTTTTAACACCCTTTGTCCTTTTAGAATTTTGCTGTACAATGGCCCTTTTTGTTCTTTGCCTTGGGTTTCTCTGCCCTCCACTTTTCCTCATCTCCTTTCTGTCTTTTGTTTTTGCCTCCTTTTTGTTTCCCTCTATCTCCCTGCATTGGTTCCCATCCCCCTGCCATATTAGTTTAACTCCTCCCCAACAGCACTAGCAAACACTCCCCCGAGGACATTGGTTCCAATTCTGCCCAGGTGCAGACCGTCCGGATTGTACTGGTCCCACCTCCCCCAGAACCGGTTCCAATGCCCCAGGAATTTGAATCCCTCCCTGCTGCACCATTGCTCAAGCCACGTATTCATCTGAGCTATCCTGCGATTCCTACTCTGACTAGCACGTGGCACTGGTAGCAATCCCGAGATTACTACTTTTGAGGTCCTACTTTTTAATTTAACTCCTAGCTCCTTAAATTCATTTAGTAGGAACTCATCCCTTTTTTTACCTATGTCATTGGTACCAACGTGCACCACGACAACTGTCTGTTCTCCCTCCCTTTTTAGAATGTCCTGCACCCGCTCCGAGACATCCTTGACCCTTGCACCAGGGAGGCAACATACCATCCTGGAGTCTCGGTTGCGGCCGCAGAAACACCTATCTATTCCCCTTACAATTGAATCCCCTATCACTATCGCTCACCCACTCTTTTTCCTGCCCTCCTGTGCAACAGAGCCACCCACAGTGCCATGAACTTGGCTGCTGCTGCCCTCCCCTGATGAGTCATCCCCCTCAACAGTACTCAAAGCAGTGTATCTGTTTTGCAGGGGGATGACCACAGGGGACCCCTGCACTACCTTCCTTGCACTACTCTTCCTGCTGGTCTTCCATTCCCTCGCTGGCTGTAGACCCTTCTCCTGCGGTAAGACCAACTCTCTACACGTGATACTCACGTCATTCTCAGCATCGTGGATGCTCCAGAGTGAATCCACCTTCAGCTCCAACTCCGCAACGCGGACCGTCAGTAGCCGGAGGTGGACACACTTCCCGCACATGTAGTCGTCAGGGACACTGGTGTTGTCCCTGTGTTCCCACATGGTACAGGAGGAGCATATCACATGACCGGAGTCCCGCACTGTCGGAGGGACAGTACTGAGGGAGTGACGCACTGTCGGAGGGGCAGTACTGAGGGAGCGCCGCACTGTCGGAGGGGCAGTGCTGAGGGAGTGCCGCACTGTCGGAGGGGCAGTACTGAGGGAGTGACGCACTGTCGGAGGGGCAGTACTGAGGGAGTGCCGCACTGTCGGAGGGGCAGTACTGAGGGAGTGCCGCACTGTCGGAGGGGCAGTACTGAGGGAGCGCCGCACTGTCGGAGGGGCGGTACTGAGGGAGTGCCGCACTGTCGGAGGGGTAGTACTGAGGGAGAGCCGCACTGTCGGAGGGACTGACTGAGGGAGTGCCGCACTGTCGGAGGGACTGACTGAGGGAGTGCCGCACTGTCGGAGGGACTGACTGAGGGAGCGCCGCACTGTCGGAGGGACTGACTGAGGGAGCCCCGCACTGTCGGAGGGGCAGTACTGAGGGAACCCCGCACTGTCGGAGGGGCAGTACTGAGGGAGTGCCGCACTGTCGGAGGGGCAGTACTGAGGGAGCGCCGCACTGTCGGAGGGGCAGTACTGAGGGAGTGCCGCACTGTCGGAGGGGCAGCACTGAGGGAGTCTCAGGTGAACATAAGCAATCCCTCAGCACTATTGAAGAGCGGGGGGGGGCCCTCCCACTAGCACAGGTGGTGTGTGATTGCCCACATTACCAGTGCTCCACTGGCTGCACAGCGCAGCCTGTGAAAGGCGCTATACAAATGCACTGATCTTTATAGACGTTGCTCAGAGCCGGGTGCCGTGAGCCGCCGCGGCCTGTGCGGGCCCGGGCCCGGGGGCAGACCCAGACCCACACACTCTACCTTGCTCTTCCAGGGCTGCGGGCCGGCCGCCGGCACAGGCTCCATCCCCGGACTGGGCCCCGGCTCTCGGCACTCGGCGGCGGCGACCCCGGCTCCGGCACAGTCCGAGCGGGGGGCCCGGGGCTTTGGGCCTCTCTCTCTGTGGGGCTGGGGCCTGTCTCCCCCTCTCTCGGTC
>NW_027250906.1:0-65000 GCF_044704955.1 Pristiophorus japonicus | reverse complement strand
TATGCCACTTCCTTGGCTTTAATAGAGAATTGGCTGGCTAACAGAAAGCAGAGAGTCGGGATAAATGGGTCCTTTTCGGGTTGGAAATCGGTGGTTAGTGGTGTGCCACAGGGATCGGTGCTGGGACCACAACTGTTTACAATATACATAGATGACCTGGAAGAAGGGACAGAGTGTAGTGTAACAAAATTTGCAGATGACACAAAGATTAGTGGGAAAGCGGGTTGTGTAGAGGACACAGAGAGGCTGCAAAGAGATTTAGATAGGTTAAGCGAATGGGCTAAGGTTTGGCAGATGGAATACAATGTTGGAAAATGTGAGGTCATCCACCTTGGGGGAAAAAAACAGTAAAAGGGAATATTATTTGAATGGGGAGAAATTACAACATGCTAAGGTGCAGAGGGACCTGGGGGTCCTTGTGCATGAATCCCAAAAAGTTAGTTTGCAGGTTCAGCAGGTAATCAGGAAGGTGAATGGAATGTTGGCCTTCATTGCGAGAGGAATGGAGTACAAAAGCAGGGAGGTCCTGCTGCAACTGTACAGGTTATTGGTGAGGCCGCACCTGGAGTACTGCGTACAGTTTTGGTCACCTTACTTAAGGAAGGATATACTAGCTTTGGAGGGGGTACAGAGACGATTCACAAGGCTGATTCCGGAGAAGAGGGGGTTACCTTATGATGATTGATTGAGTAGACTGGGTCTTTACTCATTGGAGTTCAGAAGGATGAGGGGTGATCTTATAGAAACATTTAAAATAATGAAGGGGATAGACAAGATAGAGGCAGAGAGGTTGTTTCCACTGGTCGGGGAGACTAGAACTAGGGGGCTCAGCCTCAAAATACGGGGGAGCCAATTTAAAACCGAGTTGAGAAGGAATTTCTTCTCCCAGAGGGTTGTGAATCTGTGGAATTCTCTGCCCAAGAAAGCAGTTGAGGCTAGCTAATTGAATGTATTCAAATCACAGATAGATAGATTTTTAACCAATAAGGGAATTAAGGGTTATGGGGAGCGGGCGGGTAAGTGGAGCTGAGTCCACGGCCAGATCAGCCATGATCTTGTTGAATGGCGGAGCAGGATCGAGGGGCTAGATGGCCTACTCCTGTTCCTAATTCTTATGTTCTTATGTTCTTCTGTTCTTATGTACTTCCTTGGCTTTAATACTATCCCTGATTTCCCTTGATAGCCACGGTTGAGCCATCTTCCCTTTTTTATTTTTACGCCAGACAGGGATGTACAATTGTTGTAGTTCATCCATGCGGTCTCTAAATGTCTGCCATTGCCCACCCACAGTCAACCCCTTAAGTATCATTCGCCAATCTATCCTAGCCAATTCACGCCTCATACCTTCAAAGTTACCCTCCTTTAAGTCCTGGACCATGGTCTCTGAATTAACTGTTTCATTCTCCATCCTAATGTAGAATTCCACCATATTATGGTCACTCTTCCCCAAGAGGCCTCGCAAAACGAGATTGCTAATGAATCCTCTATCATTACACAACACCCAGTCTAAGATGGCCTCCCCCCTAGTTGGTTCCTCGACATATTGGTCTAGAAAACCATCCCTTATGCACTCCAGTGAGAGAGAGAGAGAGAGAGAGTGTGTGAGAGAGAGAGAGAGAGAGAGAGAGAGAGAGAGCATCCCTGTCACACAGAGAGAGAGAGAGAGAATATCCTTGTCACACAGTGAGAGAGAGAGAGAGAGAGAATATCCTTGTCACACTGAGAGAGAGAGAGAGTGTGAGAAGAGAGAGAGAGAATATCCTTGTCACACAGTGAGAGAGAGAGAATATTCTTGTCACACGGTGAGAGAGAGAGAGGTTACCTTTCATTTTCAAGTGTTTATTTGTGGTTATTAGTGCACTTAAAAAAAAGGGAACACTTGATTGAAAGTTACTTTAAAAATAGTTGTACCGCTGTTGTTTCATTTTAATGTTTACTTAAAGCTTTATTGTTAACGTGTATGTTCTAGCGTCCCTTTAATAAGGGGGCATTCGGTTTTATCGTTAACCGAGATAGTTGAGAGAGAAAGAGGCTGAGGGAAGTGAACAAAGAGAAGAAAGAAAAGATTTTGATCGAGATGTTTAAAACCGTGAAGGGTTTAGACAGAGTAAATCGAGAGATATTGTTTCCAAGGGATGAAGATTTGATAAACAGAGGGCACAGATTTAAGGTGATTGGCAAGAGCGACATGAGGGACAGACACCTTTATTACGCAGTGGTTATAATGTGGATCACGCTGCCTGATCGGGTGGTGGAGGCAGATCAATAGTAGCCTTCAAAAGGGAATTGGATAAATACTAGAATGAGAAAAATTGCACGGTTATAGAGCCTGCACCAACTCGATGGGCCGAATGGCTGCCTCCTGTGCTATGCTATTCTATGATTCTATAACAAAGAAAAGAAATGTCTTGTATTTATATAGCGCCTTTCACTCCCAAAACACCTTACAGCCAATGAAGTACTTTATTGAAGTGTAGTCACTGTTGTAATGTGGGAAATGCTGCAGCCAATTTTCACACAGCAAGCTCCCACACACAGCAATGCGACAATGACCAGATAATCTGGTTTTGTTATGTTGATTTGGGGATAAATATTAACCAGGACACCAGGAATAACTCCCCTGCTCTTCTTCGAAATAGTGGCCGTGGGATCTTTTACGTCCAGCTGAGAAGGCAGACAGGGCCTCGGTTTGACGTCTCATCCGAAAGAGGCACCTCCGACAGTGCAGTACTCCCTCTCCGACAGTGCAGTACTCCCTCAGTACTGCCCCTCCGACAGTGCGGCGCTCCCTCAGTATTGCCCCTCCGACAGTGCGGCGCTCCGTCAGTACTGCCCCTCCGACAGTGCGGCGCTCCCTCAGTACTGCCCCTCCGACAGTGCGGCACTCCCTCAGTACTGCCCCTCCGACGGTGCGGTGCTCCCTCAGTACTGCCCCTCCGACGGTGCGGCGCTCCCTCAGTACTGCCCCTCCGACAGTGCGGCACTCCCTCAGTACTGCCCCTCCGACAGTGCGGCGCTACCTCAGTACTGCCCCTCCGACAGTGCGGTGCTCCCTCAGTACTGCCCCTCCGACAGTGCGGCGCTCTCTCAGTACTGCCCCTCCGACAGTGCGGCACTCCCTCAGTACTGCCTCTCCGACAGTGTGGCACTCCCTCAGTACTGCCCCTCCGACAGTGCGGCACTCCCTCAGTACTGCCCCTCCGACAGTGCGGCTCTCGCTCAGTACTGCCCCTCCGACAGTGCGGCTCTCCCTCAGTACTGCACTGGGAGTGTCAGCCTAGATTTATGTGCTCAAGTCTCTGGAGTGGGACTTGAACCCACAACATTCTGGCTCAGGCGAGAGTGCTGCCCACTGAGCCACTGCTGACACCTGGGCAAAAGTAAAGTTGATAATAGGTTAAGTGATAATAGGGGGAGTGTTTGCTAGTGCTGTTGGGGAGGAGTTAAACTAATATGGCAGGGGGATGGGAACCAATGCAGGGAGACAGAGGGAGACAAAAATGAGGCAAAAGCAAAAGACAGAAAGGAGATGAGGAAAAGTGGAGGGCAGAGAAACCCAAGGCAAAGAACAAAAAGGGCCATTGTACAGCAAAATTCTAAAAGGACAAAGGGTGTTAAAAAAACAAGCCTGAAGGCTTTGTGTCTTAATGCAAGGAGTATCCGCAATAAGGTGGATGAATTAAGTGTGCAAATAGATGTTAACAAATATGATGTGATTGGGATTACGGAGACGTGGCTCCAGGATGATCAGGGCTGGGAACTCAACATCCAGGGGTATTCAACATTCAGGAAGGATAGAATAAAAGGAAAAGGAGGTGGGGTAGCATTGCTGGTTAAAGAGGAGATTAATGCAATAGTTAGGAAAGACATTAGCTTGGATGATGTGGAATCTATATGGGTAGAGCTGCAGAACACTAAAGGACAAAAAACGTTAGTGGGAGTTGTGTACAGACCTCCAAACAGTAGTAGTGATGTTGGGGAGGGCATCAAACAGGAAATTAGGAGTGCATGCAATAAAGGTGCAGCAGTTATAATGGGTGACTTTAATATGCACATAGATTGGGCTAGCCAAACTGGAAGCAATACGGTGGAGGAGGATTTCCTGGAGTGCATAAGGGATGGTTTTCTAGACCAATATGTCGAGGAACCAACTATGGGGGGAGGCCATCTGTTGTGTAATGAGAGAGGACTAATTAACAATCTCATTGTGCGAGGCCCCTTGGGGAAGAGTGACCATAATATGGTGGAATTCTGCATTAGGATGGAGAATGAAACAGTTAATTCAGAGACCATGGTCCAGAACTTAAAGAAGGCTAACTTTGAAGGTATGAGGCGTGAATTGGCTAAGATAGATTGGCGAATGATACTTAAGAGGTTGACTGTGGATGGGCAATGGCAGACATTTAGAGACCGCATGGATGAATTACAACAATTGTGCATTCCTGTCTGGCATAAAAATAAAAAAGGGAAGGTGGCTCAACCGTGGCTATCTAGGGAAATCAGGGATAGTATTAAAGCCAAGGAAGTGGCATACAAATTGGCCAGAAATAGCAGCGAACCTGGGGACTGGGAGAAATTTAGAACTCAGCAGAGGAGGACAAAGGGTTTGATTAGGGCAGGGAAAATGGAGTACGAGAAGAAGCTTGCAGGGAACATTAAGGCGGATTGCAAAAGTTTATATAGGTATGTAAAGAGAAAAAGGTTAGTAAAGACAAACGTAGGTCCCCTGCAGTCAGAATCAGGGGAAGTCATAACGGGGAACAAAGAAATGGCAGACCAATTGAACAAGTACTTTGGTTCGGTATTCACTGAGGAGGACACAAACAACCTTCCGGATATAAAAGGGGTCAGAGGGTCTAGTAAGGAGGAGGAACTGAGGGAAATCTTTATTAGTCGGGAAATTGTGTTGGGGAAATTGATGGGATTGAAGGCCGATAAATCCCCAGGACCTGATGGACTGCATCCCAGAGTACTTAAGGAGGTGGCCTTGGAAATAGCGGATGCATTGACAGTCATTTTCCAACATTCCATTGACTCTGGATCAGTTCCTATCGAGTGGAGGGTAGCCAAAGTAACCCCACTTTTTAAAAAAGGAGGGAGAGAGAAAGCAGGGAATTATAGACCGGTCAGCCTGACCTCAGTAGTGGGTAAAATGATGGAATCAATTATTAAGGATGTCATAGCAGCGCATTTGGAAAGAGGTGACATGATAGGTCCAAGTCAGCATGGATTTGTGAAAGGGAGATCATGCTTGACAAATCTTCTGGAATTTTTTGAGAATGTTTTCAGTAAAGTGGACAAGGGAGAACCAGTTGATGTGGTATATTTGGACTTTCAGAAGGCTTTTGACAAGGTCCCACACAAGAGATTAATGTGCAAAGTTAAAGCACATGGGATTGGGGGTAGTGTGCTGACATGGATTGAGAACTGGTTGTCAGACAGGAAGCAAAGAGTAGGAGTAAATGGGTACTTTTCAGAATGGCAGGCAGTGACTAGTGGGGTACCGCAAGGTTCTGTGCTGGGGCCCCAGCTGTTTACATTGTACATTAATGATTTAGACGAGGGGATTAAATGTAGTATCTCCAAATTTGCGGATGACACTAAGTTGGGTGGCAGTGTGAGCTGCGAGGAGGATGCTATGAGGCTGCAGAGTGACTTGGATAGGTTAGGTGAGTGGGCAAATGCATGGCAGATGAAGTATAATGTGGATAAATGTGAGGTTATCCACTTTGGTGGTAAAAACAGAGAGACAGACTATTATCTGAATGGTGACAGATTAGGAAGGGGGAAGGTGCAACAAGACCTGGGTGTCATGGTACATCGGTCATTGAAGGTTGGCATGCAGGTACAGCAGGCGTTAAGAAAGCAAATGGCATGTTGGCCTTCATAGTGAGTGGATTTGAGTACAGGGGCAGGGAGGTGTTGCTACAGTTGTATCGGGCCTTGGTGAGGCCACACCTGGAGTATTGTGTACAGTTTTGGTCTCCTAACTTGAGGAAGGACGTTCTTGCTATTGAGGGAGTGCAGCGAAGATTCACCAGACTGATTCCCGGGATGGTGGGACTGACCTATCAAGAAAGACTGGATCAACTGGGCTTGTATTCACTGGAGTTCAGAAGAGTGAGAGGGGACCTCATAGAAACGTTTAAAATTCTGACGGGTTTGGACAGGTTGGATGCAGGAAGAATGTTCCCAATGTTGGGGAAGTCCAGAACCAGGGGTCACAGTCTAAGGATAAGGGGTAAGCCATTTAGGACCGAGATGAGGAGAAACTTCTTCACCCAGAGAGTGGTGAACCTGTGGAATTCTCTACCACAGAAAGTAGTTGAGGCCAATTCACTAAATATATTCAAAAGGGAGTTAGATGAAGTCCATACTACTCGGGGGATCAAGGGGTATGGCAAGAAAGCAGGAATGGGGTACTGAAGTTTCATGTTCAGCCATGAACTCATTGAATGGTGGTGCAGGCTAGAAGGTCTGAATGGCCTGCTCCTGCACCTATTTTCTATGTTTCTATGTTTCTAAGTACCCTGCCTACTTTTGCATCATTTCTATCTCTCTGCACTTTCGGGATTGTGTGCCCCACCATCAACTTTCTTTATTCCAGGAAAAATAATAATGAACGTATATAATGATGCAATATCTGGCAGGTCACTCAGCAACTTAAGAACGTTGGTTTAATGTCAGAACTTTGTCAGAACTCAAGAGTTTCTGTTTTATTTCAGATTGATGACAGTTGTAGTTTTTTTAATTACTGAAATAAGCGAAGTTTTTCTGTGTGTTTGATAAGGTGCTCTATGAGAGACTTCTTACAAAAGTGAGGCATTTGGCATGAATGTGGCATTGATTCCTGGGATGGGGGGAATTATATGAGGAGAGATTGTGTAGAATGGGCTGATACTCTCTGGAGTTTAGAAGAATGAGAGTTGATCTAATTGAAACATATAAGATACTGAGGGGGATTGACAGGGTAGATGCTGAGAGGATGTTTCCCCCCCGGGCTGGAGAGTCTAGAACCAGGGGTCACAGTCTCAGGATAAGGGGTCGGCCATTTAGGACTGAGATGAGGAGGAATTTCTTCACTCAGGGGGAGTGAATCTTTGGAATTCTCTGCCCCAGAGGGCTGTGGAGGCTCAGTCTTTGAGTATATTCAAGGCTGAGATCGCTAGATTTTTGGATATTAAGGGAATCGAGGGAAATGGGGATAGTGCAGGGAATTGGAGTTGAGGTCGAAGATCAGCCGTGATCTTATTGAATGGTGGAGCAGGCTCGAGGGGCCGAATGGCCAACTCCTACTCCTAATTCTTATGTTCTTATTAAAGGGAATGCAGAAACATAGATGGATGGGAACAAAATGCAAAGCATAGCAGTAACTGCAAGCTTTTAGAATTGATGAAATATATATATTAAAAGGACTTGCATTTCTATAGCACCTTTCACACCCTCAGGACATCCCGTGAAACACAAGGTTAGTATGCAGGTAACAGCAATAATCAGGAAGGCAAATGGTATCTTGGCCTTTATTGCAAAGGTGATGGAGTATAAAAGCAGAGAAGTCTTGCTACAGTTATACAGAGTATTGGTGAGGCCACACCTGGAATACTGCGTGCAGTTTTGGTTTCCACATTTACGAAAGGATATACTTGCTTTGGAGGCAGTTCAGAGAAGGTTCACTCGATTGATTCCAGAGATGAGGGGGTTGGCTTCTGAGGAAAGGTTGAGTAGGTTGGGTCTCTACTCATTGGAATTCAGAAGAATGAGAGGTGATCTTATTGAAACTTATAAGATGATGAGGGGGCTTGACAAGGTGGATGCAGAGAGGATGTTTCCACTGATGGGGGAGACTAGAACTAGGGGGCATGATCTTAGAATAAGGGGCCGCCCATTTAAAACTGAGATGAGGAGGAATTTCTTCTCTGAGGGTTGTAAATCTGTGGAATTCTCTGCCCCAGAGAGCTGTGGGGGCTGGGACATTGAATAAATTTAAGGCAGGGATAGACAGATTTTTGAGTGTTAAGGGAATAAAGGGTTATGGGGAGCGGGCGGGGAAGTGGAGCTGAGTCCATGATCGGAACAGCCATGATCTTATTGAATGGCGGAGCAGGCTCGAGGGGCCGTATGGCCTACTCCTGCTCCTATTTCTTATATTCTTATGTTCAAAGCGCTTTACAACCAATGAAGTACTTTTGAAGTGTTGTAATGTAGGACCTGTGCCAGGACCTTTTTATTTTCCATTTATATAGGCATATAGGAAATTTAGGACCGAGATGAGGAGAAATGTTTTCACTCAGAGGGTGGTGAATGAAACGTTCACAATAAAGGATGAAACTGAGTGCTGTGAACAATGAGTAAGTGTGACCTTAGCTCCTTTAATAAGACTCCAGAATGCAGGTACCTCGTGGGTGACCTGCTTATATACTGTGCTCCCAAGGGATGCTGGGATCCCTTGGGACTCCAACAGGTAGGCCCTCTGGTGGTAGTGTAATACAGGTTACAAGGGGTTAAATACATAACATCACTTCCCCGTGAAGTCAACAGTACACTTATTTACAGGGTGAGACGATCTGGGGCTTTTCGTTCCCTTGTCGATCGTCTCGGTACAAATGCGGGTGTGGGTGGTTTGGTCAGTTCTTCACTGGGCTGTTGGGCAGCCGGTCTTGCCGGGCTGCCGGGGATGGTGAGTTCAGCTCCGTGGTCAACCATGATGTCGGTTGCCACTTGTGTGTGTGTTGGGGGGGTCAAAGTTGGTGGTGTCTTCTTCGAGTTGTTCGTAGCTGTTGGTGAACCGCAATTTGATTTGGTCCAAATGTTTTCCGTACGTTTGACCATTGGCCAATTTGACCTGAAACACCCTATTCCCCTCTTTGGCTGTGACCGTGCCAGTGAGCCATTTGGGACCATGTCCATAATTGAGCACAAACACAGGATCATTGATCTCAATGTCGCGTGTTAAATTTGCGCGGTCATGGTACACACTTTGTTGATGTCGCTTGCCCTCCACGTGATCATGGAGATCAGGGTGGACAGGAGAGAGCCTTGTTTTTCGCGCCCTTTTCATGAGCAGCTCGGCTGGGGGAGCCCTGGTGAGTGAGTGGGGTCTGGTGCGGTAGCTGAGCAGGACTCGGGACAGTCGGGTCTGCAGGGAGCCTTCCGACACACGTTTCAAGCTTTGCTTGATGGTCTGAACTGCCCATTCTGCCTGGCCCTTGGATGCGGGCTTGAACGGGGCAGATGTGATGTGCTTGATCCCATTGCAGGTCATGAATTCCTTGAATTCAGCGCTGGTGAAACACGGCCCATTGTCGCTGACTAGGACATCAGGCAAGCCATGCGTGGCAAACATGGTTCGTAGGCTTTCAATAATGGCCGTGGACATGCTTACAGACATTATCGCACATTTAATCCATTTTGAGTAAGCGTCCACAACAACCAAAAACATTTTGCCTAGAAATGGGCCCGCATAGTCCACCTGGATCCTCGACCACGGTTTGGAGGCCACGACCACAAACTTAGCGGTATCTCTCTGGGTGCATTGTTCAGCTGAGAGCAAGTGTTGCACTGGCGCACGCATGACTCTAAATCTGAGTCGATACCTGGCCACCACCCACGGGATCTACCTATGGCTTTCATCATTGCAATACCTGGGTGGGTTTTGTGCAGTTCACATATAAACGTTTCCCTGCCTTTCTTGGGCAAGATCATGTGATTGCCCCACAACAGCCTGCAGGGACATTTTGTCTTTGCGCCTGTGGAACAGCTTAATCGCCCCCTGTATCTCCGCTGGGACACTGGACCAGCTCCCATGGAGGACACAGTTTTTTACCAGGGACAGTAAAGGATCCTGGCTGGCCCAGGTCCTGATCTGGTGGGCCATAACGGGGGACTTTTTGTTCTCTAATGCCTCCATGACCATAAGCAAGTCCGCTGACTGTGTCATGCCCACCCCGGTGGTGGGCAATGGCAGCCGACTGAGAGCATCTGTGCAGTTCTCTGTGCCCGGTCTGTGGCGGATTACATAGTTGTATGCCGACAGCATAAGTGCCCAACTTTGGATGCGGGCAGAGGCATTGGTGTTAATCCCTTTGCTCTCAGAGAACAGCGATATGAGCGGCTTGTGGTCAGTTTCAAGCTCAAACTTGAGGCCAAACAAGTACTGGTGCATTTTCTTTCCCCCGTAAACGCACGCCAGAGCTTCTTTTTCAATCATCCTGTCGGCCCTTTCGGCCTTGGACAAACTCCTGGACACATAAGCGACCGGTTGCAAAATCCCCGATTCATTCTCCTGTTGTAACACACACCTGACCCCGTATGACGACGCTTCGCAAGCTAGCACTAATCTTTTACAAGGGTTATACAGGACAAGCAGTTTGTTTGAACACAACAGATTTCTGGCTTTCTTAAAGGCAGCCTCTTGTGAATTCCCCCATACCCAGTCGTCTCCCTTGCGCAGTAGCACATGTAAGGGTTCCAGCAAGGTGCTTAACCCAGGGAGGAAATTACCGAAATAGTTGAGGAATCCCAGGAACGATCGCAGCTCCATCACATTCTGTGGTCTCGGCGCGTTCTTGATGGCCTCCGTCTTAGCGTCGGTGGGTCTGATGCCGTCTGCCGCAATTCTTCTTCCCAAGAACTCGACCTCCTGCGCCAGGAAAACACACTTCGAGCGTTTCAACCTGAGCCCCACACGATCCAACCGACTAAGAACTTCTTCCAGATTCTTCAAATGCTCAATGGTGTCCCGAGCTGTAACCAGTATGGCATCCTGGAAAACCATGGTGCGAGGAAGCGACTTTAGCAGGCTCTCCATATTCCGTTGGAAGATTGCCGCGGCCGGCCAAATCCCGACCGGGCATCAGTTATAGATAAACAGACCTTTGTGCGTGTTGATGCAGGTGAGGCCTTTCGAAGACTCCTCCTGCTCCTGCGTCATGTAGGCCGAGGTCAGGTCCAGCTTGGTGAACGTCTTCCCTCCAGCCAGGGTCATGAATAGGTCGTCGGCCTTGGGTAGCGGGTACTGGTCCTGCAGCGAAAATCAGTTGATCGTTACTTTATAGTCCCCACAAATTCTGACCGTGCCATCTTCTTTAATCGGACTGGCCCACTCGTTGAATTCCACCGGCGCTGCAGCCTGTCCGGCTCAATTTCCACTTTCACATGCATCATATACGGTACCGCCCGTGCCTTGTGGTGGATGGGTCGTGTACCGGGAACCAAATGGATCTGCACTTTCGCCCCCGAGAAGCTTCCAATGCCTGGCTTGAACAATGATGGAAACCTGCTCGGAACCTGGGCACATGAGGTCATCGACGGACGAGCGCGCTCGGATGTCATCCCAGTTTCAGCGGATTTTTCCCAGACAGCTTCTGCCAAACAATACGGGGCCATCCCCTGGCACAATCCACAGCGGGCATTTGTGTACTGCTCCATCATAGGAGACCTTGACTTCTGCACTGCCAATTTCAGGGATTAGTTCCTTGGTGTAAGTCCTTAGTTTGGTGTGAATGGGGCTGAGCTTGGGCCTGTGTGCCTTTTTGCCCCACAGCCTGTTGAAGGCCTTTTTACTCATTATGGACTGACTCACACCCGTGTCCAGTTCCATAGATACTGGAATTCCGTTCAGTTCAACTTTCAACATTATTGGTGGTGAATGTGTGTGCCCCGTATTCTTCTGCCTCCTCGGTACGAGTCTCCAATTCAGCCTGATCCACAGTGGATCGATCTTCCTCTGCAACGTGGTGGTTTGCAGGGTTTGCAGCTCACCTGCACATTCGCTGGAGGTGTCCCATTGTTCTACAGTCGTTGCACACATAGAGCTTGAAGCGGCATTGATGGGGCCGATGATCACCTCCATAACGCCAACAAGGTGTTAACTGCCTCACATTAACAATTGATGGCGGACTCTGGGTCATCTGAGGTCGGGCAGCAGCAGCCGGTGTGTACGTTCTGCCGTGTATATTCCTGCTCGAAACCGACGTTACTTTGTGCACAGTACTGGCCGAAACCTCTTTACTCTGCGAAATCTGTTTGGTGTGGTCGCTGGTGGACATAAATGTCTGGGCCATCGTTATGGCTTTACTTAGACTCGGAGTTTCTACAGTCAACAGTTTGCGAAGGATTGTCTCATGGCCAATGCCCAGTACAAAAAAGTCTCTTAAGCATTTATTCTAGGAATCCCTCAAATTCGCAGTGTCCTGCGAGGTGCCTTAGTTCAGCGACGTAGCTCGCCACTTCCTGGCCCTCCGACCGTTGACATGTGTAGAACCGATATCTCGCCATCAAGGGGATTTGAGTATAGGAGCAGGGAAGTCTTGCTGCAGTTGTACAGGGCCTTGGTGAGGCCCCACCTGGAATATCGTGTCCAGTTTTGGTCTCCTAATCTGAGGAAGGACGTTCTTGCTATTGAGGGAGTGCAGCGAAGGTTCACCAGACTGATTCCCGGGATGGCTGGACTGTCATATGAGGAGAGACTGGATCAACTGGGCCTTTATACACTGGATTTTAGAAGGATGAGAGGGGATCTCATAGAAACATATAAGATTCTGACTGGACTGGACAGGTTAGATGCGGGAAGTATGTTCCCGATGTTGGGGAAGTCCAGAACCAGGGGACACAGTCTAAGGATAAGGGGTAGGCCATTGAGGACTGAGATGAGGAGAAACTTCTTCACTCAGAGTTGTTAACGTGTGGAATTGCCTACCGAAGAGAGTTGTTGATGCCAGTTCATTGGATATATTCAAGAGGGAGTTAGATATGGCCCTTACGGCTAAAGGGATCAAGGGGTATGGAGAGAAAGCAGGAAAAGGGTACTGAGGGAATGATCAGCCATGATCTTATTGAATGGTGGTGCAAGCTCGAAGGGCCGAATGGCCTACTCCTGCACCTATTTTCTATGTTTCTATCAAAACGCTTTCCTAAGGATTTAGGTGCTCCCGGACCAGCGTATACAATTCTTCATAGGCTTTAGCTGTTGGTTTTGCCGGAGCTAGGAGATTCTTCACGAGGCCATAGGGTGTTGCCCCACTGACAATTAGGAGGGTCGCCCTTTGTTTGGCAGCATTCTCGTCCTATTCCAGCTCGTTGGCCACAAAGTATTGGTCGAGTCTCTCCACGAAGGCCTCCCAATCATCCCCTTCTGAGAACTTTTACAGGATACCAACTGTTCTTTGCATTTTCGCGCTGTTGATCATTACCTCGTCACCAATTGATACGTTCACAATAAAGGATGAAACTGAGTGCTGTGTACAATGAGCAAGTGTGTCCTTAGCTCCTTTAATAAGGCTCCAGAGTGCAGGTACCTCGTGGGTGGCCTGCTTATATACCGTGTTCCCAAGGGATGCTGGGATCCCTTGGGACTCCAACAGGTGTGCCCTCTGGTGGTGGTGTAATACAGGTTACAAGGGGTTAAATACGTAACAGTGAACCTGTGGCATTCTCTACCACAGAAGGCTGTGGAGGCGACGTTTCCTACATTACAACTGTGACTACAAAAGTGCTTCATTGGCTGTAAAGTGCTTTGAGATGTCCAGTGGTCATGAAAGGCGCTATATAAATCCAAGTCTTTCTTTCTTTCTTTCTTATAAGAACATAAGAAATAGGAGCAGGAGTAGGCCATTCGGCCCCTCGAGCCTGCTCTACCATTTAATACGATCATGGCTGATCTGATCATGGACTCAGGTCCACTTCCCTGCCCGCTCCCCATAACCCCTTATTCCCTTATTGGTTAAGAAACTGTCTATTTCTGTCTTAAATATATTCAATGTCCCAGCTTCCAGAGCTCTCTGAGGCAGCGAATTCCACAGATCCACAACCCTCAGAGAAGAAATTCCTCCTCATCTCAGTTTTAAATGGGCAGCCCCTTATTCTAAGATTATGCCCTCTAGTTCTAGTCTCCCCTATCAGTGGAAACATCCTCTCTGCATCCACCTTGTCAAGCCCCCTCATAATCTTATACGTTTTGATAAGATCACCTCGCATTCTTCTGAATTCCAATGAGTAGAGGCCCAACCTACTCAACCTTTCCTCATAAGTCAACCCCCTCATCCCCGGAATCAACCTCGTGAACCTTCTCTGAACTGCCTCCAAAGCAAATATATCCTTTCGTAAATATGGAATCCAAAACTGCACGCAGTATTCCAGGTCTGGCCTCACCAATACCCTGTACAACTGTAGCAAGACGTCCCTGCTTTTATACTCCATCCCCTTTGCAATAAAGGCCAAGATACCATTGGCCTTCCTGATCACTTGCTGTACCTGCATACTAACATTTTGTGTTTCATGCACAAGTACCCCCAGGTCCCGCTGTACTGCAGCACTTTGCAATCTTTCTCCATTTAAATAATAACTTGCTCTTTGAGTTTTTCTGCCAAAGTGCATGACCTCACACTTTCCAACATTATACTCCATCTGCCAAATTTTTGCCCACTCCAATGTATAAAGGTCCAGTTGATCCAGTCTCTCCTCATATGTCAGTCCTGCCATCCCTGGAATCAGTCTGGTGAACCTTCGCTGCACTTCCTCAATAGCAAGAACGTCCTTCCTCAAATTAAGAGACCAAAACTGAACACAATATTCCAGGTGAGGTCTCACTAAGGCCCTGTACAACTGCAGTAAGACCTCCCTGCTCCTATACTCAAATCCCCTAGCTATGAAAGCCAACATACCATTTGCTTTCTTCACCACCTGCTGTACCTGCATGCCAACTTTCAATGACTGATGAACCATGACACCGAGGTCTCGTTGCACCTCCCCTTTTCCTAATCAGCCGCCATTCAGATAATATACTGCCTTTATGTTTTTGCCACCAAAGTGGATAACCTCACATTTATCCACATTATACTGCATCTGCCATGCATTTGCCCACTCACCTAACCTGTCCAAGTCACTCTGCAGCCTCTTAGCATCCTCCTCACAGCTCACACCGCCACCCAGCTTAGTGTCATTCGCAAACTTGGAGATATTACACTCAATTCCTTCATCTAAATCATTAATGTATATTGTAAATAGCTGGGGTCCCAGCACTGAGCCCTCCGGCACTCCACTAGTCACTGGCTGCCATTCTGAAAAGGACCCGTTTATCCCGACTCTCTGCTTCCTGTCTGCCAACCAGTTCTCTCTCCACGTCAGTACATTACCCCAATACCATGTGCTTTAATTTTGCACACCAATCTCTTGTGTGGGACCTTGTCAAAAGTCTTTTGAAAGTCCAAATACACCACATCCACTGGTTCTCCCTTGTCCACTCTACTACATCCTCAAAAAATTCTGGAAGATTTGTCGAGCATGATTTCCCTTTCATATATCCATGCTGACTTGGACCGATCCTGTCACTGCTTTCCAAATGCGCTGCTATTTCATCTTTAATAATTGATTCCAACATTTTCCCCACTACTGATGTCAGGCTAACCGGTCGATAATTACCTGTTTTCTCTCTCCCTCCTTTTTTAAAAATTGGTGTTACATTAGCTACCCTCCAGTCCATAGGAACTGATCCAGAGTCGATAGACTGTTGGAAAATGATCACCAATGCATCCACTATTTCTAGGGCCACTTCCTTAAGTACTCTGGGATGCAGACTATCAGGCCCCGGGGATTTATCGGCCTTCAATCCCATCAATTTCCCTAACACAATTTCCTGACTAATAAGGATTTTCTTCAGTTCCTCCTTCTCGCTAGACCCTCGGTCCTCTAGTATTTCCAGAACGTTATTTGTGTCTTCCTTTGTTAAGCAAAGTATTTGTTTAATTGGTCTGCCATTTCTTTGTTCCCCATTATATATTCACCCGATTCTGACTGCAAGGGACCTACGTTGGTCTTAACTAATCTTTTTCTCTTCACATATCTATGGAAGCTTTTGCAGTCAGTTTTTATGTTCCCTGCAAGCTTCCTCTCATACTCTATTTTCCCCCTCCTAATTAAACCCTTTGTCCTCCTCTGCTGAATTCTAAATTTCTCCCAGTCCTCAGGTTTGCTGCTTTTTCTGGCCAATTTATATGCCTCTACCTTGAATTTAACACTATCCCTAATTTCCGTTGTGAGCCTGTAATTACTCGGTCTATCCCTTTCTCCCTTTTTAAACAACAGTATAATGTTAGCATTCCTCCAGTCCTCTGGCACCACACCTGTAGCCAGAGAGAATTGGAAAATGATGGTCAGAGCCTCTGCTATTTCCTCTTTTGCTTCTCTTAACAGCCTGGCATACATTTCATCTGGGCCTGGGGATTGATCCACTTTCAAAGTTGCTAAGACCCTTAATACTTCCTTGTGGGGGAAACCAAGACTAGGGGCCATCAATATAAGATAATCACCAAGAAATCCAATAGGGAATTCAGAAAAAAGTTCTTTACCCAGAGAGTGGTGAGAATGTGGAACTCGCTGCCACAGGGCGTGGTTGAGGCGAATAATATCGATGCATTTAAGGGGAAGCTGGATAAACACAAGGGGGAAAAGGGAATAGAAGGATATGGTGATGGGGTGAGATGGAGAGGGTGGGAGGAGGCTGGTGTGGAGCATAAACACCGGCACGGACCCATTGGGCTCAATGGCCTGTTTCTGGGCTGTATATTCTGTGTAATTCTATTTAGTAAATTCAACTTTATTAAAGCAAGCAAAGAGGATCCGATTCCATTCAAAGTTGATCACTGGTGATCATTGTAAGGTCACACACCGGTCTAGACCTTTAACCCGGTCGTAATCAATGGATGAAAACTCTAGATCTCATCATTCAAATGTGGAAGCAAGGCACACGCTTGTATTTGGGTGGGGAAGGAGGAAAATCCGTGAAATCTTACAGTTGTATAAAGCTCTGGTCAGACCCCGCCTGAAGTAACTGGGTTCGGTTCTGGGCCCTGGCCCTCAGGAACGATATGTGAAGGATATTCACAATTCACAAGAAACCCCCCCCCCCTCCGCTGTGTTTGGGCTCATTCGAAAGGAAATTTAATTTGGGACTATCTGCTGAAAAGTTTGGAACTCTAAAGTGCTTATGGAAGAAACTACGAACTTTAATAGAATTTTGGATTTTAAAAGACAAACTCAAGGCTGTGGACGGACCGACAGAACTAGCTTGAGACAGTCTAATTAAGTAAAGCTACCTGCTGTGAGAACTGAGTTAACCTGTCTGGAAGAATGAGTATTCGAAAATCCTTCTCTACAAGAGACATTAACATCACAAAATCACCCAGAGGTTACATCCCCATCAACATGGGTCTGGACAACCATTTCAGCATAGCCATCACAAAGAGGCCCAATCCAGCCTGTATGCGAAAGACTAAGCACAAAAGGACATTGTAATTACCAAACTAATATTTCCAGGAAACAGTTTTCGAATGTCAACCCACCCAAGACATATCAACTTTAACGAGCCTGACAAAATATTACAAAGAATTGTGAACAGATTGGGCGGCAAGATTAGAACACTGAAATCGTATAACTGACCCCTGTTTTCAACAGAGGTTAGAGAGAGAGGAGAGGAGGAGAGGGGGAGAGAAGAGAGAGAAGGGAGAGAAGAGAGAGAGGAGAGAGGGAGGAGAGAGAGAGGGAAGAGAGAGAGAGGAGAGAGGGAGGAGAGAGAGAGGGAAGAGAGAGAGGAGAGAGAGGGAAGAGAGAGGAGAGAGAGGGAAGAGAGAGAGAGGAGAGTGGGAGAGAGAGGGAGGAGAGAGAGGAGAGGAGAGAGAGGGGAGAGACTCTCCAGCCTCAAAATCTTGAAGTCCTGAAGGAAGGAAGAACATCACCATCTACCATTAACTATCAAAAGGTTTGGTTAGCATAAGTCCCTGCCTGCCCTGGAGTCTAACCGAGCTAGAATTAGGTATTGGGAGGTGGGAGGTGTAATTTTACTGCAACCCCCTTTGAATGTGTAGTGTATGGTATTTATTCGAGTGATTATAAGTTTGACTTTGTACCTTTCCTTGTATTGTTCTTTATTAGAGTGATTGTAAGTTTGGCCGTGTATTTTCTTACTAGAGTAATAAGCCTGTATTACCCTGACTGTAATAAAAACAAAGTTCTTTGCATCAAACCAGTGCCCTCTGCTCTTTTGTCACCCCCCCAAATAAATCCAGAGTACAAAACCCAAGGGAGGGGGTACCAATGACATAGGTAAAAAAAGGGATGAGTTCCTACGAAATGAATTTAAGGAGCTAGGAGCTAAATTAAAAAGTAGGACCTCAAAAGTAGTAATCTCGGGATTGCTACCAGTGCCACGTGCTAGTCAGAGTAGGAATCGCAGGATAGCTCAGATGAATACGTGGCTTGAGCAATGGTGCAGCAGGGAGGGATTCAAATTCCTGGGGCATTGGAACCGGTTCTGGGGGAGGTGGGACCAGTACAATCCGGACGGTCTGCACCTGGGCAGAATCGGAACCAATGTCCTCGGGGGAGTGTTTGCTAGTGCTGTTGGGGAGGAGTTAAACTAATATGGCAGGGGGATGGGAACCAATGCAGGGAGATAGAGGGAAACAAAAAGGAGGCAAAAACAAAAGACAGAAAGGAGATGAGGAAAAGTGGAGGGCAGAGAAACCCAAGGCAAAGAACAAAAAGGGCCATTGTACAGCAAAATTCTAAAAGGACAGAGGGTGTTAAAAAAACAAGCCTAAAGGCTTTGTGTCTTAATGCAAGGAGTATCCGCAATAAGGTGGATGAATTAACTGTGCAAATAGATGTTAACAAATATGATGTGATTGGGATTACGGAGACGTGGCTCCAGGATGAGCAGGGCTGGGAACTCAACATCCAGGGGTATTCAACATTCAGGAAGGATAGAATAAAAGGAAAAGGAGGTGGGGTAGCATTGCTGGTTAAGGAGGAGATTAAGGCAATAGTTAGGAAGGACATTAGCTTGGATGATGTGGAATGAGCTGCAGAACACCAAAGGGCAAAAAACGTTAGTGGGAGTTGTGTACAGACCTCCAAACAGTAGTAGTGATGTTGGGGAGGGCATCAAACAGGAAATTAGGGGTGCGTGCAATAAAGGTGCAGCAGTTATAATGGGTGACTTTAATATGCACATAGATTGGGCTAACCAAACTGGAAGCAATACGGTGGAGGAGGATTTTCTGGAGTGCATAAGGGATGGTTTTTTAGACCAATATATCAAGGAACCAACTAGGGGGGAGGCCATCTTAGACTGGGTGTTATGTAATGAGAAAGGATTAATTAGCAATCTCGTTGTGCGAGGCCCCTTGGGGAAGAGTGACCATAATATGGTGGAATTCTGCATTAGGATGGAGAATGAAACAGTTAATTCAGAGACCATGGTCCAGAACTTAAAGAAGGCTAACTTTGAAGGTATGAGGCGTGAATTGGCTGAGATGGATTGGCGAATGATACTTAAGGGGTTGACTGTGGATGGGCAATGGCAGACATTTAGAGACCGCATGGATGAACTACAACAATTGTACATTCCTGTCTGGCATAGAAATAAAAAAGGGAAGGTGGCTCAACCGTGGCTATCAAGGGAAATCAGGGATAGTATTAAAGCCAAGGAAGTGGCATACAAATTGGCCAGAAATAGCAGCGAACCTGGGGACTGGGAGAAATTTAGAACTCAGCAGAGGAGGACAAAGGGTTTGATTAGGGCAGGGAAAATGGAGTATGAGAAGAAGCTTGCAGGGAACATTAAGACGGATTGCAAAAGTTTCTATAGATATGTAAAGAGAAAAAGGTTAGTAAAGACAAATGTAGGTCCCCTGCAGTCAGAATCAGGGGAAGTCATAACGGGGAACAAAGAAATGGCGGACCAATTGAACAAGTACTTTGGTTCGGTATTCACGAAGGAGGACACGAACAACCTTCCGGTTATAAAAGGGGTCGGGGGGTCTAGTAAGGAGGAGGAACTGAGGGAAATCCTTATTAGCCGGGAAATTGTGTTGGGGAAATTGATGGGATTGAAGGCCGATAAATCCCCAGGGCCTGATGGACTGTATCCCAGAGTACTTAAGGAGGTGGACTTGGAAATAGTGGATGCGTTGACAGTCATTTTCCAACATTCCATTGACTCTGGATCAGTTCCTATGGAGTGGAGGGTAGCCAATGTAACCCCACTTTTTAAAAAAGGAGGGAGAGAGAAAACAGGGAATTATAGATGGGTCAGCCTGACATCGGTAGTGGGTAAAATGATGGAATCAATTATTAAGGATGTCATAGCAGTGCATTTGGAAAGAGGTGACATGATAGGTCCAAGTCAGCATGGATTTGTGAAAGGGAAATCATGCTTGACAAATCTTCTGGAATTTTTTGAGGATGTTTCCAGTAGAGTGGATAAGGGAGAACCAGTTGATGTGGTATATTTGGACTTTCAGAAGGCGTTCGACAAGGTCCCACACAAGAGATTGATGTGCAAAGTTAGAGCACATGGGATTGGGGGTAGTGTACTGACATGGATTGAGAACTGGTTGTCAGACAGGAAGCAAAGAGTAGGAGTAAATGGGTACTTTTCAGAATGGCAGGCAGTGACTAGTGGGGTACCGCAAGGTTCTGTGCTGGGGCCCCAGCTGTTTTCACTGTACATTAATGATTTAGATGAGGGGATTAAATGTAGTATCTCCAAATTTGCGGATGACACTAAGTTGGGTGGCAGTGTGAGCTGCGAGGAGGATGCTGTGAGGCTGCAGAGCGACTTGGATAGGTTAGGTGAGTGGGCAAATGCATGGCAGATGAAGTATAATGTGGATAAATGTGAGGTTATCCACTTTGGTGGTAAAAACAGAGAGACAGACTATTATCTGAATGGTGACAGATTAGGAAAAGGGGAGGTGCAAAGAGACCTGGGTGTCATGGTACATCAGTCATTGAAGGTTGGCATGCAGGTGCAGCAGGCGGTTAAGAAAGCAAATGGCACGTTGGCCTTCATAGCAAGGGGATTTGAGTACAAAGACAGGGAGGTGTTGCTACAGTTATACAGGGCATTGGTGAGGCCACACCTGGAGTATTGTGTACAGTTTTGGTCTCCTAACCTGAGGAAGGACATTCTTGCTATTGAGGGAGTACAGCGAAGGTTCACCAGACTGATTCCCGGGATGGCGGGACTGACCTATCAAGAAAGACTGGATCAACTGGGCTTGTATTCACTGGAGTTCAGAAGAATGAGAGGGGACCTCATAGAAACATATAAAATTCTGACGGGGTTAGACAGGTTAGATGCAGGAAGAATGTTCCCAATGTTGGGGAAGTCCAGAACCAGGGGTCACAGTCTAAGGATAAGGGGTAAGCCATTTAGGACCGAGATGCTGAGGAACTTCTTCACCCAGAGAGTGGTGAACCTGTGGAATTCTCTACCACAGAAAGTTGTTGAGGCCAATTCACTAAATATATTCAAAAAGGAGTTAGATGAGGTCCTTACTGCTAGGGGGATCAAGAGGTATGGCGAGAAAGCAGGAATGGGGTACTGAAGTTGAATGTTCAGCCATGAACTCATTGAATGGCGGTGCAGGCTAGAAGGGCCGAATGGCCTACTCCTGCACCTATTTTCTATGTTTCTATGTTTCTATGATTCGAAACCGCTCAAGTTGGTCAGAAGGGAACCTTACCCCCTCATAGAGACCCCCCCCACCTCCCCTTACAATATTGGCCTCGGAGAGGGAGCAGTGCTGATTCAGCAGAATGATATCAGAATGATATAATACTCCCAAAGCAAGCGCTCTTCTCGGAACTCCTACACGGCAAGCGAGCCCCAGGTGGGCAGAGGAAACGTTTCAAGGACACCCTCAAAGCCTCCCTGATAAAGTGCAACATCCCCACCGGCACCTGGGAGTCCCTGGCCAAAGACCGCCCTAAGTGGAGGAAGTGCATCTGGGAGGGCGCTGAGCACCTCGAGTCTCGTCGCCGAGAGCATGCAGAAACCAAGCGCAGGCAGCGGAAGGAGCATGCGGCAAACCAGTCCCACCCTCCCCTTCCCTCAACCACTGTCTGTCCCACCTGTGACAGAGACTGTAATTCCCGTATTGGACTGTTCAGTCACCTGAGAACTCACTTTTAGAGTGGAAGCAAGTCTTCCTCGATTCCGAGGGACTGTCTATGATGATGATGACCGAGGCTAAAAGGGTTACATGATGAGGACAGGTTGCACAGACGGGGTCTGTATTCCCTCGAGTGTAGAAGATTAAGAGGCGATCTAACCGAGGTGTTTATGATCCCAACCTGGAAGACCACGAGCAGGCCGGGGCCATTGGAGGGAGCAGCGTACGGTGGTATACCACTGCAGGGAGCAGCGCGTGCTGCTGCAGGAGGGCGATGGCTATGTAGCCAGGTCGGTGATTGCAGTGCGGGCAGGCACAGCAGGAGGGGCGAAGGAGCGGCGAGAGATTGTAGAGGGGCGTGATCGGGGCCCAGGAGAGGCGAGAGTCCGGGGCCCAGGAGAGGCGAGGGCCCAGGGGCAGCACGGGCCCAGCCCACACTGCGATATGTGTGCGCACTGGGTCCATGCAGAAGAGCTGGTCTCCAGTCGTCCTGGTTAACCCTTGCCACTGGACCAAGACCTCGCTCTGTCAAGCCCGTGTGGTGGCTGGTGTGTAACGGTCACCCCACGTTAAAAAAATCCTCGCACAGGCATCTTCCACCCTTCAACATGGAGTTCGGGATCTGGAATATTAGGTCCTTCATTGAAACACCTGGGAACTCAACCCTTTTCGCCGTGGAAGCAAGTCATCCTCGATACGAGGGACCGCCTATGATGATGATGATGATGATGATGAAGATGATGAAAGAAGTTGATGGGGGAGAGAGAGAGAAACCATTTCCTCTGGTGGGGGAGTCCAGGACAATCAGAGCCCGGCCGTTCAGGGGTGATGTCACAGAGCATTTCTTCACACAAAGGGTGCTGGGAATCTGGAACTCTCTCCCCCAAAACGCTATTGAGTCTAGTGGAAGGGCGCCAATTGAAAATGTCAAAATAGAGATAGATTGATTTTTGTTGGGTCAGGGTATCACAGGTTACGGAACCGAGGCGAGTAGATAGAGTTAAGATACGGATCAGCCGCGATCTGATTGAATGATGGAACAAGCCTGAGGGGCCCAATGGCCTCCTCCTATTCCTGTGTCTCTGTGTTCTAAAGAAATGCCAAGTCATTCCAGCTGATATAGAGTAACATTAGCAAAGCCCCAGGATAAAGTTATCTGCCTGACCTGCCAAACCAGTTAGTTACGTGAACTGAAAACAGAAAGAAAGACTTGCATTTATATAGCGCCTTTCACAACCACCGGATATATCAAAAGCACTTTACAGCCAATGAAGTACTTTTTGAAGTGCAGTCACTGTTGTAATTATAGAATCATAGAAAAATTATGACACAGAGGGACACCATTCGGCCCATCATGTCCGTGACGGTAATGGAGGAAATGTGGCAATTTGCGCACAGCAAGCTCCCACAAATAGAAATGTGATAATGACCAGATAACCTGTTTTTTTTAGTGATGTTGATTGAGTGATAAATATTGACCAGGATACCGGAGAGAACTCCCCTGCTCTTCTTCAAAATAGTGCCGTGGGATCTTTTACGTCCACTTGACAGAGCAGACAGGGCCTCGGTTTAACGTGTCATTCAAAACATGGCCCCTCCGACAGTGCAGCACTCCCTCAGTACTGCCCCTCCGACAGTGCGACGTTCCCTCAGTACTGCCCTTCCGACAGTGTGGCATTCCTTCAGTACTGCCCCTCCAACAATGCGGTGCTCCCTCAGTACTGCTCCTCCTACAGTGTGGCGCTCCCTCAGTACTGCCCCTCCGTCAGTGCAGCGCTCCCTCAGTACTGCACCTCCGACAGTGCGGCACTCCCTCAGTTCTGTCCTTCCGACAGTGCGATGCTCTCTCAGTACTGTCCCTCCGACAGTGCGACGCTCCCTCGGTACTGCCCCTCCGACAGTGCGGCGCTCCCTCAGTACTGCCCCTCCGACAGTGCGGCACTCCCTCAGTACTGCCCCTCCGACAGTGCGGCGCTCCCTCAGTACTGCCCCTCCGACAGCGCGGCCCCTCCCTCAGTACTGCCCTTCCGACAGTGCGGCACTCCCTCAGTACTGCCCCTCCGACAGTGCGGCCCTCCCTCAGTACTGCCCCTCCGACAGTACGGCGCTCCCTCAGTACTGCCCCTCCGACAGTGCGGCCCTCCCTCAGTACTGCCCCTCCGACAGTGCGGCGCTCCCTCAGTGCTGCCCCTCCGACAGTGCGGCGCTCCCTCAGTACTGCCCCTCCGACAGTGCGGCGCTCCCTCAGTACTGCCCCTCTGACAGTGCGGCACTCCCTCAGTACTGCCCTTCCGACAGTGCGGTACTCCCTCAGTACTGCCCCTCCGACAGTGCGGCACTCCCTCAGTACTGCCCCTCCGACAGTGCGGCGCTCCCTCAGTACTGCCCTTCCGACAGTGCGGCACTCCCTCAGTACTGCCCTTCCGACAGTGCAGTGCTCCCTCAGTAATCCACAAGGGGGAAAAGGGAGAAAAGTCATTTGATGAAGGAATGGTTTTATAAAAGGGTGATAAATAAGTCAGCGTTCCCCAGCCCCCATTCACCACTGGGAACAATAAACCAGCAGACATGTGTTTTGACCTTGATCGATGGAATCCATCTCGCCGAGGCAAACAGATTGTGTCAATAACTGGCTGACAATGTTTCCAGGAATAATAATGTCACAAGAAAATATGCCAAAAATACAGATTTCTTCATCGGCGCTGGAAATTACAAGAGGTTTGTTTTGAAGCTTTGCATTACAGAAAGAGACTTCACAGGTGAGTGCTTGTGTTTGTAATTTATATTGTATCATGGAATAGGGCAACAGAATTTGTTCAATTATGACAAATGGAAACAGAGAGATACTTTTACATGGGATAAATAAAGGTGTACGTAGATGCATTAAATTGCTTATTTGTTTTCCTTGCCACTTAAATAAACATCTGTTTTTATGCAAAAGTCAAATACTGCGGATGCTGGGAATCTGAAAATAAAAACAGAGAATGTTGGAAATCTCAGTGGGTCAGGCAGCTTCTGTGGAGAGAGAAACCGAGTTAACCCTTCAGGTCGATCCGACCTTCCGTCAGAACTGGAAGGGGTTAGAGATGTAACAGGTTTTTAGCAAGTGTGGGGCCAGGGAAAGTGGGGGAGGGGAGGACAAACGGGAAGGTCTGTGTTCGGGTGCAAGGCAGGAGAGATTAAATGGCAAAAGGGACGATGGGGCGAGGCAAAAGGACATGGAAATGGGGCAAGTTATAGGATATAAAACAGGCCATTCGGCCCAACCAGTCTATGCCGGTGTTTATGCTCCACTCGAGCCTTGTCCTGTCTTTCTTCATCTCATCATCATCATAGACAGCCCCTCGGGATCGAGGAAGACTTGCTTCCACTTTAACAGTGAGTTCTCAGGTGACTGAACGGTCCAATACGGGAATTACAGTCTCTGTCACAGGTGGGACAGACAGTGGTTGAGGGAAGGGGTGGGTGGGACTGGTTTGCCGCACGCTCCTTCCGTTGCCTGCGCTTGGTTTCTGCACGCTCTCGGCGACGAGACTCGAGGTGCTCAGCGCCCTCCCAGATGCACTTCCTCCACTTAGGGCGGTCTTTGGCCAGGGACTCCCAGGTGTCGGTGGGGATGTTGCACTTTATCAGGGAGGCTTTGAGGGTGTCCCTGTAACGTTTCCTCTGCCCACCTTTGGCTTGTTTGCCGTGAAGGAGTTCCGAGTAGAGTGCTTGCTTTGGGAGTCTCGCGTCTGGCATGCGGACAATGTGGCCCGTCCAATGGAGCTGGTCGAGTGTGGTCAGTGCTTCGATGCTGGGGATTCAATGCACAGCACTGGCCCCCAGTCTGCTTCATCTAAATCTATCAGCATAATCCTCTATTCCCTTCTCCCTCATACGCTTGTCCAGCCTCCCCTTAAATACATCGATACTATTCACTTCAGCCACTCCCTGTGGTAGTGAGTTCCACATTCTCACCGCTCTCTGGGTGAATCAGAGTGCAATGTAAGAGTGCATCAGAAAGTGGGGTCAGAGTGGGGGGATATTAAAGCTCGTTATCTGAATGCACGCAGCATTCTCAACAAGCTAGATGAATTGACGGCACAAGTAGAAATAGAAACATAGAAACATAGAAAATAGGTGAGGAGTAGGCCATTCGGCCCTTCGAGCCTGCACCGCCATTCAATAAGATCATGGCTGATCATTCCCTCAGTACCCCTTTCCTGCTTTCTCTCCATACCCCTTGATCCCTTTAGCCGTAAGGGCCATATCTAACTCCCTTTTGAATAAATGGGTATGATCTGATAGCCCTTACAGAGACGTGGTTGCAAGGTGACCAAGGCTGGGAACTGAATATTCAGGGGTATTTGACATTTCGGCATAGGTAGAAAGGAAAAGGAGGTGGGGTAGCTCTGTTAATGAGATCAGTGCAGTAGTGAGAAATGGTATTGCATCAGTAGATGTAGAATCAGTTTGGGTGGAGATAAGAAATAAAAACGGAAAGAAGTCACTGGTGGGAGTGGTATACAGGCCCCGAACAGTAGCCACACTGTAGGACAGAGTATAAGTCAAGAAATAATGGAGGCTTGTAAGAAAGGTACAGCAATAATCATGGGCAATTTTAATCTTCATATTGATTGGACAATTCAAATTGGCAAATGTAGCCTTGAGGAAGAGTTTCATCGAGTGTATCCGGGATGGTTTCTTGCAACAATATGTTGTGGAACCAACCAGGGAGCAGGGTATTTTATATCTGGTAATGTGTAACGAGTCTGGATTAATTAATGATCTCCGAGTAAAGGATCCTCTTGGGAAGAGTGATCATAGCATGGTAGAATTTCAAATGCAGTTTGTGGGTGAGAAAGCTAGTTCTCAAACTAGTGTCCTGAACTTAAATAAAGGTAATTACAAAGGTATGAAGACAGAGTTGGTTAAAGTGGACTGGGAAAATATATTAAAGGGTAAGCCTGTAGAAAAGCGGTGGCAAACATTTAAGGAGATATTTCATAACTCTCAGCAAAGATATATTCCAGTGAGAAAGAAAGACTCCAAGAGAAGGATGAACCAGTGGCTAACTAAGGAAGTAAAGGATGGTATCACATTGAAAACAAAGGCATACAATGTTGTGAAGAACGGTGGAAGGACAGAGGATTGGGAAATTTTTAGAAACCAGCAAAGGACAACTAAAAAAATGATAAAGACAGAGAAGATAGTTTATGAGAGTAAATTAGTAAGAAATATAAAACAGACAGTCAGAGCTTCTACAGGTATATAAAAAGGAAGTGAGTAGCTAAAGTAAACACTGGTCCCTTAGAGGATGAGACTGAGGAATTAATAATAGGAAACAGGGAAATGGCAGGGACTTTGAACAAATATTTTGTATCAGTCTTCACGGTAGGAGACACTAAAAGCATCCCAATAATTGATAATCAAGGGGCTACAGGGAGGGGGGACCTTAAAACAATCGCTATCACTAGAGAAAAAGTACTAGGCAAACTAATAGGACTAAAGGTGGACAAGTCCCCGGGACCTGATGGCCTGCATCCTAGGGTCTTAAAAGAAGTGGCTGCAGAGATAGTGGATGCATTGGTTGTAATCTACCAAAATTCCCTGGATTCTGGGGAGGTTCCAGCGGATTGGAAAACCGCAAATGTAACACCCCTTTTTAAGAAAGGAGGGAGACAGAAAGCAGGAAACTATAGACCAGTTAGCCTAACATCTGTCATTGGGAAAATGCTGGAGTCCATTATTAAGGAAGTAGTAGCAAGACATTTAGAAAATCGTAATGCAGTCAAGCAGAGTCAGCATGGTTTTATGAAAGGGAAATCATGTTTGACAAATTTGCTGGAGTTCTTTGAGGATGTAACGAACAGGGTGGATAAAGGGGGAACCAGTGGATGTGGTGTATTTGGATTTCCAGAAGGCATTCGATAAGGTGCCACATAAAAGGTTACTGCACAAGATAAAAGCTCACGGGGTTGGGGGTAATATACTAGCATGGATAGAGGATTGGCTAACTACAGAAAACAGAGAGTTGGGATAAATGGGTCATTTTCAGGTCGGCAAACTGTAACTAGTGGGGTACCACAGGGATCAGTGCTGGGGCCTCAACTATTTACAATCTATATTAATGACTTGGATGAAGGGACCGAGTGTAATGTAGACAAGTTTGCTGATGATACAAAGATGGGTGGGAAAGCAAGTTGTGAGGAGGACACAAAAAATCTGCAAAGGGATATAGACAGACTCAGTGAGTGGGCAAACATTTGGTAGATGGAGCATAATGTGGGAAAATGTGAGTCTATCCACTTGGTAGGAAAAATAAAAAAGCAAATTATTATTTAAATGGAGACAGATTACAAAATGCTGAGGTACAGAGGGACCTGGGGGTACTTGAGCATGAAACACAAGAAGTTAGTATGCAGGTACAGCAAGTAAATTAGGAAGGCCAATGGAATGTTGGCCTTTATGGCAGGTTTACAAGCTGTGGTCTGTCACGGGACAGTTAGTGCCTGTCCGAGGGGAACATTACTGGGAGGGGGAAGTGACCGAACACACCGAGTACAGGATTGGTGTCGCCTCCACAAACACCCTTCGGCTCAAACCTCAGCTCCTGGTGCACGAGACGCACTCTCACACCGTCCAGGTACGCAGAGAGCAGCAACTAACCCACTCCCACCACTGCAGCCCGTGTCAGAAACTCCACTCACAAGTAATCCGTCACAAGAATCACAATCAACCTTAACACCTTTTGTCTACTCCTCCACCTGATTTAAATGGTGAGTAACGAAACCTCGACAGTGCAAACTGTCTGAGCCAACAGATCCCGACAGGCCTGGTTAATCAATCCGTGTCGCTGTGAGTTTAGTTCCTTCACACAGTGGCCTGGAGATCCCGGCCTCCCCGGGTCGGTAGGGAGTGTGTACGGGGTGCGTTTGGGGTGTGTACGGGGCGCGGATGGAGTGTGTATGGGGCGCGTACGGGGTGCGTACGGGGCGCGGATGGAGTGTGTACGGAGCGCGTACGGGATGCGTACGGGGTGTGTACGGGGTGTGTACGGGGTGCGTACGGAGTGTGTACGGGGTGCGTACGGGGTGTGTACGGGGTGTGTATGGGGTGCGTACGGAGTGTGTACGGGGCGCGGATGGAGTGTGTACGGGGCGCGTACGGGATGCGTACGGGGTGTGTATGGGGTGCGTACGGAGCGCGTACGGGGTGTGCATGGGGTGCGGACGGGGTGTGTACGGGGTGCGTACGGGGTGTGCATGGGGTGCGTACGGGGTGTGTACGGGGTGCGTACGGGGTGCGTACGGGATGTGTACGGGGTGTGTATGGGGTGCGTACGGAGTGTGTACGGGGTGCGTACGGGGTGTGTACGGGGTGCGTAAAGGCATCGGAAAAGCTGTTTTTTGGCGCACAATACGCATGCACTGAAAACTGGCTTTTCCGATCTGTCAAGCTGGAGCTCGACAGATCCTGCGTATCTCGGGAGTGAGGACATTTGCAGGGGCAAGATTGTGGGATTTACCCATATCTCGCCCGGCAAATGGCCTCAAAACTCTTATGCCTGATAGAAGCAGGCGTATAGCCTACTGTTACAGGCATAAGAGATTTAAAACATACAAAAATATAATTAAATTAAATTTTAAAAACACATAATATTTTTAAAACCCTGACGTTACATTTATTTTGAACCATAATTAAAAAAACTTTTTAAAAACTCGGGAAGAAAAATGTTCTCTCAGATACTTATTAACTTTAATTTCAATTCATTTTAATTATGTGAGCTGCGTTTTTTACTTTTTATTACGTGTTTAAGTGTTTTTTTTCTCAGTAATAGCGATGGGAACTGGTAGATACGGAGTTATTGCTATTAATGAGAAAGCTGTGGGATACTGTACCTGATTGGCTGAGCAGCCACACCTTCTGCGTGGGATCCCTCCGGACGGGAGCGCGTTCCGCAGCGCGGGAAGAGAAGGCCTTCCCACCGGAATCCCGCGCTCCTTCCGGAACGCCAGGTATTTGCGGAGAAATGCTTCAGGTCGGAGGCATTTGCCCGCGGGAAGCCTCCGACCACAATTTCAGGGCCAGTGTCTGTGAGGAATAAAAGAAATTTAAGGAGGGTCGGATTGAGAAGCATTTTTATCCCAGATTATTCCATCATTAAAGCCCTTTACAGCTGGCACTCAAACCCTTTCCATCTCCCTCCATCCGTGTGCCAATCTGATGTTCCTTCTCCTTTGGAGCAGTTGATGAGTGATCAACGCACGGTGGATTCTCCGTTAAACTTACCCGCGGAACAGCCCCGGACATGACCAACTCCCTGCTCAGGTCCTGTCTCTGGTGTGACGCTTGTCTCACTGCCGACCATTGACCTTGGGATCTACAAGAACCGTAACCAGCCGAAATATATTTCCCATACCTCAGGAGCCCCTTATCAACAAGGGCAGACATTGACGACGAGATTCAACACTGCCTCCAGTGCGCCAGTGCAGCCTTTGGCCACCTGAGGAAGAGAGTGTTCGCAGACCAGGCCCTCAAATCTGCCACCAAGCTCATGGTCTACAGGGCTGTAGTGATACCCGCCCTCCTGTATGGCTCAGAGACATGGACCATGTACAGTAGACACCTCAAGTCGCTGGAGAAATACCACCAACGCTGCCTCCACAAGATCCTACAAATCCCCTGGGAGGACAGACGCACCAACGTTAGCGTCCTCGACCAGGCCAACATCCCCAGCATCAAAGCACTGACCACACTCGACCAGCTCCGCTGGGCGGGCCACATTGTTCACATGGCCCAGACATGAGACTCCCAAAGCAAGCGCTCTACTCGGAATTCCTTCGCGGCTTGCGAGCCAAAGGTGGGCAGAGGAAACGTTACAAGGACACCCTCAAAGCCTCCCTGATAAAATGCAACATCCCCACCGACACCTGGGATTCCCTGGCCAAAGACCGCCCTAAGTGGAGGAAGTGCATCCGGGAGAGCACTTAGCACCTTGAGTCTCATCGCTGAGAGTGTAAAGTCCTTACACAATACCACAAGTCCACACGAGGCACATTCTATGGACAAGGTCACTCTGTGACCTGAACCTTTATTCCCAGGACCAAGAAGTGATGACCCTGCGTGGGACCTCCCTTTATATACCTGGATGACCAGGTGAGGAGTGTCTCCCACAAGTTCACCCCCTATGGTCAAGGTGTGCATTGTTTACGTATATACAGTATTGCAGTGTTGTTACATAAAGGTTACATACATGACATCACCTCCCCTCAACATCTTATTGGGATCACAGGTTAAGTCTCTCAGGTGGCCTTCATAGCGAGGGGATTTGAGTACAGGGGCAGGGAGGTGTTGCTACAGTTGTACAGGGCCTTGGTGAGGCACACCTGGAGTATTGTGTACAGTTTTGGTCTCCTAACCTGAGGAAGGACATTCTTGCTATTGAGGGAGTGCAGCGAAGGTTCACCAGACTGATTCCCGGGATGGCGGGACTGACCTATCAAGAAAGACTGGATCAACTGGGCTTGTATTCACTGGAGTTCAGAAGAATGAGAGGGGACCTCATAGAAACGTTTAAAATTCTGATGGGGTTAGACAGGTTAGATTCAGGAAGAATGTTCCCAATGTGGGGGAAGTCCAGAACCAGGGGACACAGTCTAAGGATAAGGGGTAAGCCATTTAGGACCGAGATGAGGAGGAATTTCTTCACCCAGAGAGTGGTGAACCTGTGGAATTCTTTACCACAGAAAGTTGTTGAGGCCAGTTCACTGAATATATTCAAAAAGGAGTTAGATGTAGTCCTTACTACTAGGGGGATCAAGGGGTATGGTGAGAAAGCAGGAATGGGGTACTGAAGTTGCATGTTCAGCAATGAACTCATTGAATGGCGGTGCAGGCTAGAAGGGCCGAATGGCCTACTCCTGCACCTATTTTCTATGTTTCTATGTTTCTATGTGGTCTGCGCTCTCTCGTGGAGCGCCGCAGTTGGGGCTCTGGTTGTTGAGCCTTGGTATGCGTGTCTGTCCCCTGTGGTGATTCCGGCCTGTCCGGGCTGGCCGCAGGGACTGTGCATGCTGCTGAATGTTCTTGTTGCTCGTTCACTGGCGGTGGTGTGAGCAACATCTCATGATCTTCCTCAGGGTCCTCAGTGTCCATGCTGAACCTTTTTTTTACTTGGTCCAGATGCTTGCGGCATATCTGCCCATTGTTAAGTTTAACCACTATGACCCTATTCCCCTCTTTGTCTATTACAGTACCCTCAAGCCATTTGGGCCCCAAAGTGTGATTGAGAACAAATACGGGGTCATCATTTCTATACATCTCCCCTTTGAGTTACGGTCATGGTACTCGTTTTGGGACTAGCGCTTGCCCTCAACAATGTCGGACAGGACTGGATGAATGAGGGACAGCCAAGTTTTGAGTGTTCGTTTCATGAGTAACTCCGCGGGCGGGACCCCCGTGAGCGAATGAGGTTGGGACCAATAGGCAGCAGGAGACGCGATAGGCGGTACTGAAGGGAGGGTCCTTGAATCCGGAGCATGCCTTGTTTTATGACTTGGACTGCACGTTCCGCCTGGCCATTGGTATCCTGACATGGTTAATGCCATTACCTGACATGAACTCCCAGAATTCGTAGCTTGTGAAACACGGGCCATTATCGCGAACAAGGATGTCCGGCAAGCCGTGGGTCGCAAAGACCGCGCGCAGACTCTCCACGGTGGTGGATGACGTGCACGATTTCAAAATGATGCACTCGATCCATTTCGAGTACGCATCAACCACAATGAAAAACATTTTTCCCATGAACGGGCCCGCGTAGTCTACGTGAATACGTGACCATGGCCTGGTGGGCCAGGGCCACGGGCTGAGTGGGGCCTCCCTGGAGGCATTGCCCAGCTGGGCACACGTCGTGCACCTGCGAACACAGTGTTCCAGGTCTGAGTCAATTCCCGGCCACCATACATGTGACCGGGCAATGGCCTTCATCAGCACGATGCCTGGATGCTCGCTGTGGAGTTCCCTGATGAATGCTTCCCTGCCCCTCTGGGGCATGACTACCCGGCTGCCCCATAGTAGGCAGTCGGCTTGGATGGAGAGCTCGTCCATCCGTCTGTGGAACGGTCTGACCTCCTCAGGGCATGCTCCGTGTGCGGGCGCCCAATCCCCAGTCAGGACACATTTCTTAATCAGGGATAGGAGGGGATCCCTGTTGGTCCAGATTTTGATCTGGCGGGCAGTGATGGGGGAGCCTGCGGTGTCAAAGGCATCGACAGCCATGACCATCTCAGCGCTTTGCTCCGCTGCCCCCTCAGTGGTGGCCAGTGGAAGCCTGCTGAGCGCGTTAGCGCAATTTTCGGTGCCGGGCCGGTGCCGGGTGGTGTAGTCATACGCAGCCAGCGTGAGAGCCCATCGCTGTATGCGAGCTGACGCATTGGTATTGACAGCCTTGCTGTCAGACAACAGGGATGTTAACGGCTTGTGGTTCATTTCTAATTCGAACCTTCTGCCAAAAAGGTACTGATGCATCTTTTTCACCCCATAGACACATGCGAGTGCTTCCTTGTCAACCATCCCATATCCCCTTTCTGCTTGAGAGTGCGACCTGGAGGCATAAGCCACAGGTTGGAGTTGGCCCTCACCATTACTCTGCTGCAACACGCACCCAACCCCATAGGACGATGCATAACATGTCAGAACCAATTTCTTACAGGGGTCGTACAGGGTCAACAGCTTGTTTGAACAAAGCAGGTTCCGCGCCCGATTGAAAGCCCGTTCCTGACAGTCCCCCCAAAACCAATCGCAACCCTTACGCAGGAGCACATGTAGCGGCTCCAACAATGTGCTTAAGTTCGGCAGAAAGTTCCCGAAATAGTTCAAGAGTCCCAGAAATGAACACAACTCCGATGTGTTGCAGGGCCTGGGCGCTCGTCGAATCGCCTCTGTTTTGGATTCGGTGGGCCGAATCCCGTCTGCGGCAACCCTCCTGCCCAAAAACTCGACCTCGGGAGCCAAAAACACACACTTAGACTTCTTGAGTCGCAGGCCTACCCGGTCCAGTCGGCGTAGATCCTCCTCCAGGTTGTGGAGGTGTTCCTTGGTGTCACGACCCGTGATGAGGATGTCGTCCTGAAATACGATTGTTCCGGGGATGGATTTGAGCAGCTTTCCATGTTTCTTTGAAAAATCGCGGCCGCTGATCGAATGCCAAACGGACACCTGTTGTAAACAAACAGTCCCTTGTGCGTGGTGATGGTGGTCAGTAGTTTAGATTCATCGGCCAGTTCCTGGGTCATGTAGGCTGAAGTGAGGTCCAACTTGGTGAACAGCTTGCCACCTGCCAGCGTGGCGAATAGGTCCTCCGCTCTCGGAAGCGGGTATTGGTCCTGTAGTGACACTCGGTTGATGGTGGCCTTGTAGTCGCCACGGATCCTGACCGAGCCATCCGCTTTTAGGACGGGAACGATGGGGCTCGCCCAGTCGCTGAATTCAACGGGCGAGATGATGCCCTCTCTCAGCAACTGGTCCAATTCACTCTCAATTTTCTCCCGCATCACATACGGCACAGCTCTAGCTTTGTGGTGCACTGGTCTGGCGTCTGGGGTGATGCGTATCACTACTTTGGTACCTTTGAAAGTCCCGACGCCAGGTTGAAATAGTGACTCAAATTTCTGTAGGACCTGTGAGCATGAACTTCGCTCCACAGATGACATGGTGTGCACATCCCCCCCATTTCCAGTTCATCTCAGCTAACCAGCTCCTCCCCAACAGTGCAGGACCATTGCCTGGGACAATCTAGAGTGGCAGCCAGTTCACCGATCCATTGTGTGTGACCGCCAACATTGCACTGCCTAGCACTGGAATGATTTCTTTGGTGTACGTCCGTAATTGCGTCTCAATACGTTCTAGTTTGGGTCTGCTGGCTTTGAGTGGCCACAGCTTATCGAATTGTTGAACACTCATGAGTGACTGGCTGGCCCCTGTGTCCAGCTCCATGCGTACAGGGATGCCGATTAATAGGACTTTCATCATCATAGGTGGCGTTTTGGTATATGAGCTGTGAATGTTTGCCACATGAACCCGCTGAACTTCAGCATCCATTGATTTGCCCCACGCGTCATCCTGCCTTGCAGACCCTTCACCTGGTTCATCCGCCTCATATATTAGCCTGGTTACAGGCTGTCTGCACATTCTGGCTAAATGCCCACTGAGGTTACAATTTCTGCAGACGAACTGTTGAAACCTACAAGTCCTGACAACATGTCTGCCCCCACACTGCCAGCATAAACTGAGATTCCCATTGTTGTTAACAAAAGAGCTGTTGCAAGGCATTCCTCACTGATTGTCCCTTTGATTGCTCTTGAGCACCCTGTTAGTGGGTGTCAATGGCCCCATCCCGGGCCGCATTGTCCACTGGGGGGGCGTAAATGTCCGTTCAGCCTGCCATTGTCTCTGTTGGAGACTTACTCTTGGGTCTATTGCTGCCTGGGGTGTGTCGAACTGCCCTTGCCTGCCTGCGGGGCTCTGTGTTGCGTTTATGATATTGACTCCCTGATCCATCGCCACGTTGGGAGCAGAGTTGCGTGCGTATATTATCTTGGTTTCCTCCTCCCCCGCCATAAAAGTCTGAGCCATCAGCGCCGCCGCTTCCAAGGTCAAGTCCTTGGTCTCAATTAGCTTTCTGAAAATCCCAGCATGACTGATGCCCTCAATAAAGAAATCCCTTAGCATCTCCCCCCTGCAGGCGTCTGTGAACTTACAGAGGCTGGCCAAGCGCCGGAGGTCCGCAACGCAGTCCGGTATGCTCTGTCCTTCCTGACGTCGATGGGTATAGAATCTGTGTCGGGCCATGTGTATGCTGCTCGCCGGTTTGAGGTGCTCACCGATTAGTTTGCTGAGCTCTTCAAAGGTTTTGTCCGCCGGCTTCTCGGGTGCGAGCAGGTCTTTCATCAGCGCGTACGTCTTAGGTCCACAGCTGGTCAGTAGATGAGCCCTTCGCTTGTCGGCCGCTGCATCTCCCAGCCAGTCCTTCGTGACAAAACTCTGCTGGAGCCTCTCAATGAAATCGTCCCAGTCCTCACCAACACAGTACCATTCATCTGTGCTGCCGGTGGCCATTCTCGTGGGTCGTTGATCCCCGTTTCTCATCGCCACTGTAAAGTCCTTACACAATACCACAAATCCACACGAGGCACATTCTATGGACAAGGTCACTCTGTGACCTGAACCTTTATTCCCAGGACCAAGAAGTGATGACCCTGCGTGGGACCTCCCTTTATATACCTGGATGACCAGGTGAGGAGTGTCTCCCACAAGTTCACCCCCCTGTGGTCATGGTGTGCATTTCTTACGTGTATACAGTATTGCAGTGTTGTTACATAAAGGTTACATACTTGACAGAGAGCATGCAGAAATCAAGCGCAGGCAGCGGAAGGAGTGTGCGGCAAACCAGTCCCACCCTCCCCTTCCCTCAACCACTGTCTGTCCCACCTGTGACAGGGACTGTAATTCCCGTATTGGACTGTTCAGTCACCTGAGAACTCAGTTTAGGAGTGGAAGCAAGTCTTCCTCGATTCCGAGGGACTGCCTATGATGATGATGATGATGAATCAGAGTTGTTGAACAGGAGTCTAAAAAAGATGTTTAAACATAAAGTGAGAGGAAATCCTATTAAAAATGAGTGAAACTGACTGTCCAGCAATGCACACGGTGTCTGTAATAAAACAGGAGAGCTGGAGGTGATCGTGCGTGGCGAGGAACCAGACAGAGTGAGGCATACAGCATTACTGAGACATGGCTACAGAAAAATCAGGACTGGGAATTAAACATTGCAGGGTGTAACATATTTAGAAAAGATAGAGAGGGGAAAAGGGGAGATGGAATGGCTGTACTTATTGGGGAACAGCAAAAGCAGTAAAAAAAAATGATGCAGCTATCAGAAAGGCAAAAGTAGAATCCATATGGATAGAGATAAACGATAATAAAGGGTCAATCACACTAAGATTCTGAGGGGGCTTGACAAGGTGGATGCAGAGGGGATGTTTCCCCTCGTGTGGAATCTAGAACTAGGGGGACATAGTCTCAGAATAAGGGGCCGCCCATTTAAAACTGAGACGAGGAGGAATTTCTTCTCTCAGAGGGTTGTAAATCTGTGGAATTCTCTGCCCCAGAGAGCTGTGGAGGCTGGGTCATTGAGTAAATTTAAGGTGGAGATAGACAGATTTTTGGGCGATAAGGGAGTAAAGGGTTATGGGGAGCGGGCAGGGAAGTGGAGCTGAGTCCATGATCGGATCAGCCAAGATTTTATTGAATGCTGGAGCAGGCTCGAGGGGCCGTATGGCCAACTATCCAGCCACATATCCGCGGCATAACTAAAATCCCCTTTTTCCACCTCCGTAACATCGCCCGCCTCCGCCCCTGCCTCAGCTCTTCTGCTGCTGAAACCCTCATCCATGCCTTTGTTACCTCCAGACTTGACTATTCCAACTCACTTGTGGCCGGCCTCCCACATTCTACACCACGTAAACTTGAGGTCATCCAAAACTCAGCAGCCCGTGTCCTAACTCGCACCCAGTCCCGCTCACCCATCACCCCCTGTGCTCACTGCCCTGTGTCCTAACTCACACCGAGTCCCACTCACCCATCACCCCCTGTGCTCACTGCCCCGTGTCCTAACTCGCACCAAGTCCCGCTCACCCATCACCCCCTGTGCTCGCTGACCCGTGTCCTAACTCGCACCAAGTCCCGTTCACCCATCACCCCCTGTGCTCACTGCCCTGTGTCCTAACTCGCACCAAGTCCCGCTCACCCATCACCCCCTGTGCTCACTGCCCCGTGTCCTAACTCGCACCAAGTCCCGCTCACCCATCACCCCCTGTGCTCGCTGACCCGTGTCCTAACTCGCACCAAGTCCCGCTCACCCATCACCCCCTGTGCTCACTGCCCCGTGTCCTAACTCACACCCAGTCCCGCTCACCTATCACCCCCTGTGCTCACTGACCCGTGTCCTAACTCACACCCAGTCCCACTCACCCATCACCCCCTGTGCTCACTGCCCCGTGTCCTAACTCGCACCCAGTCCCACTCACCCATCACCCCCTGTGCTCGCTGCCCCGTGTCCTAACTCACACCCAGTCCCACTCACCTATCACCCCCTGTGCTCACTGACCCGTGTCCTAACTCCACCGAGTCCCACTCACCCATCACCCCCTGTGCTCGCTGCCCCGTGTCCTAACTCGCACCGAGTCCCGCTCACCCATCACCCCCTGTGCTCACTGCCCCGTGTCCTAACTCACACCCAGTCCCGCTCACCCATCACCCCCTGTGCTCACTGCCCTGTGTCCTAACTCACACCCAGTCCCGCTCACCCATCACCCCCTGTGCTCGCTGCCCCGTGTCCTAACTCGCACCGAGTCCCACTCACCCATCACCCCCTGTGCTCGCTGACCTACATTGGCTCCCAGTTAAACAACGCTTCAATTTCAAAATTTTCATCCTTGTTTACAAATCACCTCATGACCTTGACCCTCCCTATCTCTGTAATCTTTTTTAGCCTCACAACCCCACAAGATGTCTGCACTCCTCAAATTCTGGCCTCTTGGACATTCCTCATTATAACTGCTCAACCATCGGTGGCCGTGCCTTCAGCTGCCTGGGCCCCAAGCTCTGGAACTCCCTCTCTAAACCTCTCCGCCTCGCTACCTCTCTTTCCTCCTTGAAGCGAATAGTATCGATGCATTTAAGGGGAGGCTAGACAAGTGTATGGGGGAGAAGGGAATAGAGGGTTATGCTGATAGAGTTAGATGAGGAAAGACGGGAGGAGGCGCGAGTGGAGCATGGACTGGTTGGGCCGAATGGCCTGTTTCTGTACTGTATATCCCATGGAATCCGATGTATTCGTATTGCAAGGGGGATGGAGTATAAAAGTAGGGAAGTCCTGCTACAACTGTACAGGGTATTGTGAGGCAACACCTGGAGTACTGCGTACAGTTTTGGTTTCCATATTTAAGGAAGAATATACTTGCATTGGTGGCAGTTCAGGGAAGGTTCACTAGGTTGATTCCAGAGATGAACATAAGAAATAGGAGCAGGATTAGGCTATTTGGCCTCTCGAGCCTGCTCCGCCATTCAATAAGATCATGGGCTCGGCTCCACTTCCCTGCCCGCTCCCCATAACCTTCACTCCCCAATTGAAGGGGTTATCTTATGAAGAAAGGTTGAGCAGGTTGGAACTATACTTATTGGAGTTTAGAAGAATGAGAGGTGATCTTATTGAAACATAAGATTCTGAGGGGGCTCGACAAGGTAGGTCCAGAGAGGATATTTCCCACGTGGGGGAATCTAGAACGAGGGGGCATAGTTTCAGATTAAGGGGCCGCCCATTTAAAACGGACCTCAACTCCACTTTCCCACTCGATCTCCATATCCCTTGATTCCCCTAGACTTCAAAAATCTATCGATCTCAGCCTTGAGTATATTCAGAGACTGAGCCTCCACAGCCCTCTGGGGCAGAGAATCCCAAAGATTCACCGCCCTCTGAGTGAAGAAATTCCTCCTCATCTCAGTCCTAAATGGCCGACCCCTTATCCTGAGACTGTGACCCCTGGTTCTAGACTCCCCAGCCCGGGGGAAACATCCTCCCTGCATCTACCCGGTCAATCCCCCTCAGAATCTTATGTTTCAATCAGATCACCTCTCATTCTTCGGAACTCCAGAGAGTATCGGTCCATTCTACACAATCTCTCATCATAGGACAGCCCTCTCAGAGCAGAGCAGAGAAGTAAAAGTAGGGGAACATTTAAGCAATAGTGATTTAGATGAAGGAATTGAGTGTAATATCTCCAAGTTTTCAGATGACACTAAGCTGGGTGGCGGTGTGAGCTGTGAGGAGGATGCTAAGAGGCTGCAGGGTGACTTGGACAGGTTAGGTGAGTGGGCAAATGCATGGCAGACGCAGTATAATGTGGATAAATGTGAGGTTATCCACTTTGGTGGCAAAAACAGAAAGGCAGAATATTATCTAAATGGTGACAGATTAGGAAAAGGGGAGGTGCAACGAGACCTGGGTGTCATGGTACATCAGTCATTGAAAGTTGGCATGCAGGTACAGCAGGTGGTGAAGAAGGCAAATGGTATGTTGGTCTTCATAGCTAGGGGATTTGAGTACAGGAGCAGGGAGGTCTTACTGCAGTTGTACAGGGCCTTGGTGAGGCCACACCTGGAGTATTGTGTACAGTTTTGGTCTCCTAATCTGAGGAAGGACATTCTTGCTATTGAAGGAGTGCAGCGAAGGTTCACCAGACTGATTCCCAGGATGGCAGGACTGACATATGAAGAAAGACTGGATCGACTGGGCCTATATTCATTGGAGTTTAGAAGGAAGAGAGGGGACCTCATAGAAACGTATAAGATTCTGACGGGATTGGACAGGTTAGATGCAGGAAGAATGTTCCCGATGTTGGGGAAGTCCAGAACCAGGGGACACAGTCTAAGGATAAGGGGTAAGCCATTTAGGACCGAAATGAGGAGAAACTTCTTCACCCAGAGAGTTGTTAACCTGTGGAATTCCCTGCCGCAGAGAGTTGTTGATGCCAGTTCATTGGATATATTCAAGAGGGAGTTAGATATGGCCCTTACGGCTAAAGGGATCAAGGGTTATGGAGAGAAAGCAGGAAAGGGGTACTAAGGGAATGATCAGCCATGATCTTATTGAATGGCGGTGCAGGCTCAAAGGACCGAATGGCCTACTCCTGCACCTATTTTCTATGTTTCTATGTTTCTCTCGTCCCAGGAATCAGTCTGGTGAACCTTCGTTGCACCGCTTCCAAGGCAAGTATATCCTTCCTCAGATAAGGAGACCAAAACTGTGCACAGTGCTCCAGGTGTGGTCTCCCCAACGCCCTGTACAATTGTAGTAAGACTTCCTTACTCTTATACACCAACACCCTTGCAATAAAGGCCAACATGCCATTGGCCTTCCTTATTGCTTGCTGTACCTCTATGCTAACTCTGTGTTTCCTGTACGAGGACATCCAACTCTCTCTGAACACCAACATTTAAAAGTTTCTGACCATTTTAAAATATTCTGTTTTTTTATTCTTCCTACCAAAGTGAATAACCTCACATTTCCCCACATTATACTCCATCTGCCACCTTACTGTCCACTCACTCAGTCTATCTATATCCCTTTGCAGACGCTTTGAGTTCTCCTCACAGCTTACTGTCCCACCGAGCTTCGTATCATCAGCAAACCTGGATACATTGCACTCGGTCCCTTCATCATTAATATAGATTGTAAATAGCTGAGGCCCCGGCACTGACCCTTGTAGCACCCCACTAGTTACAGCGAATTTTCAGTCTCCAGAGAATACAACTGCTGCACCAGCACACAGGCCGACCCAGGCCGACTTAAACAACCTGCCACCAACCCGTCCCAAATCCAGACGGCCATTCTGGTCCGTGGCCAAAGCCCTTCAGCGATCTCCCCTCAGCCTCGATGACCGACGGCGAAATGCTCGGAAGAACTGCGACACACACGGAATGGATTCCTCATCGAGGAGCCCACAGTACAACCTGAAGGTTCAAACCTTCCTCGCAAACAACGGACAACCATCGACCGCCTCAGAAGCGGTCACGGTCGATGCTGCCACCTTCGCCATCGATGGGAGATTAAAGCCTCCCCATCGTGCGACTGTGGAGCTCCCAATCAGACCCTGGAGCAAATCATCGAGCACTGCCCTCGGAGGGAACTCGCAGGCAGCCCACAGGGTATCCACGCTGGATATCTGACTTGGAGATTGACATTTAATTTGCGACCACCGTACAGAAGGAGAAGAAGGTACAGCTTGCCAACCTGAAAAAGACCCGTTTACCCCGACTCTCTGTTTTCTGTCCATAACCAATCCTCTATCCATGCTAATACATTACCTCCAATCTCATGATCCCTTATCTTGTGTAATAACCTTTTATGTGGCACCTTATCGAATGCCTTTTGGAGTGTTGCATCTCCTGTGTTTGCACGGGAAGGTGCTGTGGGAAGGGGAGGGGGTGCTGGGGGTGACTGCGGAATGGACCAGGGTGTCGCGGAGGGAGCGATCCCTTCGGCTGAGAGGGGAGGGGAGGGGAAGATGTGATTGGGATCACGCTGGAGGTGGCGGAAATGGCGGAGAATGATCCGTTGAACGTGGAGGCTGGTGGGGTGAAAGGTGAGGACAAGGGGAACCCTGTCGTGGTTCTGAGAGGGAGGGGAAAGAGTGAGAGCAGAGTTGGGGGAAATAGAACTGACACGATCGAGGGCCATGTTAACCCCAGGGGAGGGGAATCCTCGGTTGAGGAAAAATGAAGACATGTCAGAGGCACTAGTGTGAAAGAAAGGTGGCGTCATCAGAGCAGATGCGACGGAGACGGAGAAACTGGGAGAGTGGAATGGAGTCCTTACAGGATGCGGGGTGGGGGGAAGTGTAGTCCAGGGAGCTGTGGGAGTCCGTGGGCTTATAGTGAATGTTTGGCAACAACCTATCCCCAGAGATGGAGACGGAGAAGTCGAGGAAGGGAAGGGAAGAGTCGGAGATGGACCATGTGAAGGTGGGGGAAGGGTGGACATTGGATGCAAAGTGAATGACATTTTCTAGTTCAGGGTGAGAGCAGGAAACGGCACTGATACAGTCATCAATGTCCCGGGAAAAGAGGTGAGGGAGGGGACCCGAGTAGGACTGGAACAAAGAATGTTCCACATATCCCACGGAAAGGCAGGACTAGCTAGGACCCATGCGGGTTCCCATAGCAACACCTTTAATTTGGAGGAAGTGAGTGGAGTTAAAGGAGAAGTTGTTTAATGTCAGAGCAGGTTCAGCCGGGCGGAGGAGGGTGATGGGGGATGGGGACTGGTTGGGTCTCTGCCCGAGGAAGAAGCAGAGCGCCCTCAGGCCATCCTGGTGGGGGATGGAAGTGTAGAGGGACTGGACGTCCGTGGTGAATTAAAGGTGTTGCTAGGGGAACCCGCATGGGTCCTAGCTATGTCCTGTCCACAAAAAGCAAGACAAATCCAATCCGGCCAATTACCGCCCCATCAGCAAAGTGATGGAAGGTGTCACCCCTTCCCCTCCCTCTCAGAACCACGACAGGGTTGCCCTTGTCCTCACCTTTCACCCCAGCAGCCTCCACGTTCAATGGATCATCCTCCGCCATTTCCGCCACCTCCAGCGTGATCCCACCACCAATCACATCTTCCCCTCCCCTCCCCTCTCAGCCGAAGGGACCGCTCCCTCCGTGACCCCCTGGTCCATTCCGCAGTCACCCCCAGCACCCCCTCCCCTTCCCACGGCACCTTCCCGTGCAGGCGCAGGAGATGTAACACCTGCCCTTTTACCTCCTCCCTTCCCACTATCCAGGGCCCCAAATACTCCTTCCAGGTGAAACAGCGATTTACTTGTACTTCTTACAATATAGTATACTGTATTCGCTGCTCACGCTTTGGTCTCCTCTACACTGGGGAGACCCAGCATAGATTGGGTGAGCGCTTTGCGGAACACCTCCGTTCAGTCCGTAAGTGTGACCCTGAGCTTCTGGTCACCTGTCACTTTAATTCCCCGCTCCACTCCCACTCTGACCTCTCCGTCCTCGGACTCCTACACTGTTCCAATAAAGCTCAACGCAAGCTCGAGGAACAGCACCTCATCTTTTGTTTAGGCACTTTACAGCCTCCTGGACTCAACATCCAGTTCAACAATTTCAGAGTGTAACCTCTGCCTGTGTTTTCTTTCTCTCTCCCACAAGTCAGCAGTCGATGATTCTGCCATTCCCATTTACACCCTCTCTAGACTCATCTTTTGTTCCTTGACTTGTCCCATAACTATCTCCGTTCGCCTTGCACCATCATCCCTTCTGTCTCTCTAATCTCTCCTGCCTTCCACCTTATCACAGACCTTCCCTTTTGTTCCTTCCTCCCCCTATCCCTGCCCCGACACCGGCTTAAAACCTGTTACTTCTCTAACGTTTTCCAGTTCTGACCAAGGGTCACAGACCCGAAACATTAACTCTGTTTCTCTCTCTACAGATGCTGCCCGACCCGCTGAGTGTCTCCAGCATGCTCTGTTTTTATTCATTAGATGTGGGCATCTCTGGCAACTGGGTAAGGACGGCAGATCTCCTTCCCTAAAGGACGTTAGTGAACCAGATAGGTTTTTACGACAACCCGGTAGTTTTACGGTCACCATTACTGAGACTGGCTTTTTATTCCAGATTTATTTAATGAACTGAATTTAAATTCCCCAGCTGCCGTGGTGGGATTTGAATTCGTGTCTCTGGATCATTTTTCTGGAGATATATTAATGACTTGGACGTGGGTGTGCAGGGCATAATTTCAAAATTTGCAGATGACACAAAACTCAGAAGTTTAGTGAACAGTGAGGAGGGTAGTGAGAGACTTCAGGAGGACACAGACAGGCTGGTGGAATGGGCGGACACGGGGCAGATGGAATTTAACGCAGAAAAGTGCGAAGTGATACATTTTGGTAGAAAGAATGAGGAGAGGCAATGTAAACTAAAGGGTACAATCCTAAAGGGGGTACATGAACAGAGAGACCTGGGGGTATGTGTGCACCAATCGTTGAAGGTGGCCGTGCAGGTTGGGAAAGAGATCCTGGGCTTCATAAATAGAGGCATAGAGTACAAAAGTGGAAATTATGGTGAACCTGTATAAAACACTGGTGAGGCCCCAACTGGAGTATTGTGTCCAATTCTGGGCACCACACTTTAGGGAGGATGTGAAGGCCTTAGAGACGGTGCAGAAAAGATATTATGAGAATGGTTCCAGGAACGAGGGCCTTCAGTTATATTGATAGATGCAGGGATATGGAGAAAGGAGGAGAGAGAGGTAGAGAGGCGGAGAGGTGTAGGGAGCTTGGGGCCCAGGCAGCTGAAGGCACGGCCACCGATGGTTGGGGCGATTATAATCAGGGATGCTCAGGAGGGCAGAATTGGAGGAGTGCAGACATCTCGGGGGGTTGTGGGGCTGGAGGAGATTACAGAGATAGGGAGGGGCGAGGGCCATGGAGGGATTTGTAAACAAGGATGAGAATTTTTAGAAGTGGTGCGAGTTAGGTTATGGGCAGCAGGTCTTTGGATGAGCTCAGGTTTATGGAATAAACAATGCTTTATCTCTGTGATTTAGGCAGTCATGGTAAAACACGGACAGCTCCTGGTCCTTCTCCTCCTGGCAGGGCTCCTGTCTGCATGCCCGGAGAAGTGCTTTTGCAATTCAAAAGTTGTCGACTGCCGGGGCATTGCTCTGCGGAACTTCTCAGCCAGCGCTGACCCCGACACAGAAACCTTGTTCCTTGACGAGAACTCTTTGCTTCAAATCCCCCGCAATGCCTTCAAACATCTAAAAAGCCTAAACTACCTCGGACTGTCGACTAATCGCCTCCACCTTCGAAACTACACCTTTGAGCCCCTGCTGAAACTGCAGGCGTTGGACCTGTCTGCAAACCAGCTGTCGGATCTCCGGGGGGATATATTTGGGCAGCTTCCAAATCTCACCTGGTTAAATCTGGCCAGCAACCGCTTGCAGAGACTCCCCATAGTGAGGCCACTTGCCAAACTGACCTACTTGGACCTGTCCAGCAATGAGTTCTCGGTTCTCCGAGATACATTCGCGCACCTGCCCCAGCTAGACACGCTCTTCCTCAATAATAACCAGCTACAGTCACTCCCGGCAACAGGTCTGGACCAACTATTTCTCCTCGGAGTTCTCGACTTGTCGAACAACCAGCTGAGCTCCCTGCCCCCCCAGTTCTTCAACAACCATCGCAAGCTGACAGATCTGCGCCTGGACCACAATAGGTTAGAATCCCTCAGCGCCATGCTGTTTGTCCGTCAGCATCTCCTGCAACATCTGACGATCTCGGGAAACCGCATTGTTCATGTCCCACCTCAGCTCCTTGGCAACCTGACCAAGCTGTCACTGCTCGACTTGTCCAACAACTCACTGGCCCTCCTGCCCCACAGTGTCCTTTCCGGCCTGGGAGAGTTGCAAACGTTGAAGCTCTCGGGCAACTTCATCGGCGAGCTGGTGGCCAACACGTTCCGGTGCAACCCGAAGCTAGCTTACTTACACTTGGACAGCAACAGCCTGAGCAGCCTGCCTGTACTCGAAGGCCTGCCGCTGCTGGAAGAGCTGGGCCTTTCCTTCAACGGGCTGGCCGCGTTCCCAACAGGGTTCGCTGACAACCTTGCAAAGCTCAAGTGCCTGCAAGTCACCGGCAACGTCATCAGGCACTGGGACACCGGAATGTTCCCAAACACCACGTCTGTGCTGCTCAGCAACAATCCAATCTGTTCGGCCTCCCTGCCACCCACGGCCCTTGACTGCAGGACGAAGCAATGCTGACCTGCTTGACCGCTTCAAAGAAGTTTCCTTTCAGCCACCAACACAAAAGCAAAATACTGCGGATGCTGGGAATCTACATAAGAGCATAAGAAATAGGAGGAGTAGGCCATACGGCCCCTCGAGCCTGCTCCGCCATTCAATAAGATCATGGCTGATCCGATCATGGACTCAGTTCCACTTCCCTGCCCTCTCCCCATAACCCCTTATCCCCTTATCGCTCAAAAATCTGTCTATCTCTGTCTTAAATATATTCAATGTCCCAGCTTCCACAGCTCTCTGAGGCAGCGAATTCCACAGATTTACAACCCTCTGAGAGAAGAAATTCCTCCTCATCTCAGTTTTCAATGGACGGCTCCTTATTCTAAGATCATGTCACTAGTTCTAGTCTCCCCCATCAGTGGAAACATCCTCTCTGCATCCACCTTGTCAAGCCCCCTCATAATCTTATACGTTTCGATAAGATCACCTCTCATTCTTCTGAATTCCAATGAGTAGAGGCCCAACCTCCTCAACCTTTCCTCATAAGTCAACCCCCTCATCTCCGGAATCAACCGAGTGAACCTTCTCTGAACTGCCTCCAAAGCAAGTATATCCTTTCATAGAAACATAGAAACATAGAAAATAGGTGCAGGAGCAGGCCATTCAGCCCTTCTAGCCTGCACCATTGAATGAGTTCACGGCTGAACATGAAACTTCAGTACCCCCTTCCTGCTTTCTTGCCATACCCCTTGATCCCCCGAGTAGTAAGAACATAAGAACATAAGAATTAGGAACAGGAGTAGGCCATCTAGCCCCTCGAGCCTGCTCCGCCATTCAACAAGATCATGGCTGATCTGGCCGTGGACTCAGCTCCACTTACCCGCCTGCTCCCCATAACCCTTAATTCCCTTATTGGTTAAAAATCTATCTATCTGTGATTTGAAAACATTCAATGAGCTAGCCTCAACTGCTTCCTTGGGCAGAGAATTCCACAGATTCACAACCCTCTGGGAGAAGAAATTTTTTCTCAACTCGGTTTTAAATTGGCTCCCCCGTATTTTGAGGCTGTGCCCCCTAGTTCTAGTCTCCCCTACCAGTGGAAACAACCTCTCTGTCTCTATCTTGTCTATCCCATTCATGATTTTAAATGTTTCTATAAGATCACCCCTCATCCTTCTGAACTCCAACGAGTAAAGACCCAGTCTACTCAATCTATCATCATAAGGTAACCCCCTCATCTCCAGAATTAGCCTAGTGAATCGTCTCTGTACCCCCTCCAAAGCTAGTATATCCTTCCTTAAGTAAGGTGACCAAAACTGCACGCAGTACTCCAGGTGCGGCCTCACCAATACCCTATACAGTTGTAGCAAGACCTCCCTGCTTTTGTACTCCATCCCTCTCGCAATGAAGGCCAACATTCCATTCACCTTCCTGATTACCTGCTGCACCTGCAAACTAACTTTTTGGGATTCATGCACAAGGACCCCCAGGTCCCTCTGCACCGCAGCATGTTGTAATTTCTCCCCATTCAAATAATATTCCCTTTTACTGTTTTTTTTCCCCAAGGTGGATGACCTCACACTTTCCGACATTGTATTCCATCTGCCAAACCTTAGCCCATTCGCTTAACCTATCCAAATCTCCTTGCAGCCTCTCTCAGTCCTCTACACAACCCGCTTTCCCACTAATCTTTGTGTCATCTGCAAATTTTGCTACACTACACTCTGTCCTCTCTTCTAGGTCATCTATGTATATTGTAAACAGTTGTGGTCCCAGCACCGATCCCTGTGGCACACCACTAACCACCGATTTCCAACCCGAAAAGGACCCATTTATCCCGACTCTCTGCTTTCTGTTCGCCAGCCAATTCTCTATCCATGCTAATACATTTCCTCTGACTCCGCATACCTCTATCTTCTGCAGAAACCTTTTGTGTGGCACCTTATCGAATGCCTTTTGGAAATCTAAATACACCACATCCATCGGTACACCTCTATCCACCATGCTCGTTATATCCTCAAAGAATTCCAGTAAATTAGTTAAACATGATTTCCCTTTCATGAATCCATGCTGCGTCTGCTTGATTGCACTATTCCTATCTAGATGTCCCGCTATTTCTTCCTTAATGATAGTTTCAAGCATTTTCCCCACTATAGATGTTAAACTAACCGGCCTATAGTTACCTGCCTTTTGCCTGCCCCCTTTTTTAAACAGAGGCGTTACATTAGCTGTTTTTCAATCCGCTGGTACCTCCCCAGAGTCCAGAGAATTTTGGTAGATTATAACGAGTGCATCTGCTATAACTTCCGCCATCTCTTTTAATATCCTGGGATGCATTTCATCAGGACCAGGGGACTTGTCTACCTTGAGTCCCATTAGCCTGTCCAGCACTACTCCCCTAGTGATAGTGATTGTCTCAAGGTCTTCCTTCCCACATTCCTGTGGCCTGCAAATTTTGGCATTGTTTTTGTGTCTTCCACTGTGAAGACAGAAGCAAAATAATTGTTACGGTCTCAGCCATTTCCACATTTCCCATTATTAAATCTCCCTTCTCATCTTCTAAGGGACCAACATTTACTTTAGTCACTCTCTTTCGTTTTATATATCGGTATTGGTAAAAGCTTTTACTATCTGTTTTTATGTTTTGCGCCAGTTTACTTTCGTAATCTATCTTTCCTTTCTTTATTGCTTTCTTAGTCATTCTTTGCTGTCGTTTAAAATTTTCCCAATCTTCTAGTTTCCCACTAACCTTGGCCACCTTATACGCATTGGTTTTTAATTTGATACTCTCCTTTATTTCCTTGGTTATCCACGGCTGGTTATCAATTCTCTTACCGCCCTTCTTTTTCACTGGAATATATTTTTGTTGAGCACTATGAAAGAGCTCCTTAAAAGTCCTCCACTGTTCCTCAATTGTGCCACCATTTAGTCTGTGTTTCCAGTCTACTTTAGCCAACTCTGCCCTCATCCCACTGTAGTCCCCTTTGTTTAAGCATCGTACGCTCGTTTCTGATACAACTTCCTCATCCTGAAGTAAGGACTTCATCTAACTCCCTCATCCCCAGAATCAACCGAGTGAACCTTCTCTGAACTGCCTCCAAAGCAAGTATATCCTTTTGTAAATATGGAAACCAAAACTGTACACAGTATTCCAGGTGTGGCCTCACCAATACCCTGTATAACTGTAGCAAGACTTCCCTGCTTTTATACTCCATCCCCTTTACAATAAAGGCCAAGATTCCTTTGGCCTTCCTGATCACTTGCTGTACCTGCATACTATCCTTTTGTGTTTCATGCACAAGTACCCCCAGGTCCCGCTGTACTGCGGCACTTTGCAATCTTTCTCCATTTAAATAATAACTTGCTCTTTGATTTTTTTTCTGCCAAAGTGCATGACCTCACACTTTCCAACATTATACTCCATCTGCCAAATTTTTGCCCACTCACTTAGTCTTTCTATGTCCTTTTGCAGATTTTTTGTGTCCTCCTCACACATTGCTTCTCCTCCCATCTTTGTATCGTCAGCAAACTTGGCTACGTTACACTCGGTCCCTTCTTCCAAGTAATGGGCCATCGCGAGAACTCCTAGGAAGTTCACCCCCCCCCCCCCAAGAAGTTGCAGCATGGGAGGAGGCCATTTGGCCTGTTGTGCCTGTGCCAGCTCTTCAATGGGAGTATCGTATTTTGCTGCATTTAACTGTATCTGCCACCCGTCTGCCCATGTTTCACACCCCATCAGCTCCTATTTGCCTCGGCCCTTAATTCTAACAACCTCCCCGGCTTTTATCTCAGGACTGCTTGATCTCACCTCCACTCCATCACCAACCCGATCTTTCTCCCTCTCCGCCCTTTCCCTCCCTCAGTCAGACTCCCGTCCCCATCTTTATCAAAGGGACGTCGGTGCTGGGCTATGGGGGAGGGGTACTAAAAAAAGGACTTACGTTTATATAGCGCCTATCACAACATCCAGATGTCTCACAGCACTTTACTGAAGTACTTTTTGAAATGTTGCCACTGTTGTACTGCAGGAAACGCAGCAGCCAATTTGTGCACAGCAAGCTCCCACAAACAGCAACGTGATAATGACCGGATAATCTGTTTTAGTGATGTTGATTGAGAGATAATCATCGGCCCAGGACTCCGGGGGGAACTCCCCTGCTCTTCTTCGAAATAGTGCCGTGGGATCTTTTACATCGACCTGAGGGAGCAGACGGGGCCTCGGTTTAACGTCTCATTTCAAAATTTAAAGGGGGGTTGAGGCTGGGCTGTGGGGAGGGGATCGATTTCTGCTGAGAGACCTCGGTGTGAGTCACCTAAAGTTTGCTTTCTGACGATATCTTGTATAGCTCAGAGACACCTCAAGTCACTGGAGAAATACCACCAGCGACGTCTCCGCAAGATCCTACAAATCCCCTGGGAGGACAGACGCACCAACGTTAGCGTCCTCGACCAGGCCAACATCCCCAGCATCGAAGCACTGACCACACTCGACCAGCTCCGCTGGGCAGGGCCACATTGTCCGCATGTCCCGACATGAGACTCCCAAAGCAAGCGCTCTACTCGGAACTCCTTCACGGCAAGCGAGCCAAAGGTGGGCAGAGGAAACGTTACAGGGACACCCTCAAAGCCTCCCTGATAAAATGCAACATCCCCACCGACACCTGGGAGTCCCTGGCCAAAGACCAGTCCACCCTAAGTGGAGGAAGTGTATCCGGGAGGGCGCTGAGCACCTCGAGTCTCGTCGCCGAGAGCATGCAGTAACCAAGCGCAGGCAGCGGAAGGAGCGTGCGGCAAACCAGTCCCACCCTCCCCTTCCCTCAACCACTGTCTGTCCCACCTGTGACAGGGTCTGTAATTCCCGTATTGGACTGTTCAGTCACCTGAGAACTCACTGTTAGAGTGGAAGCAAGTCTTCCTCGATTCCGAGGGACTGCCTGTGATGATGACTCTTCAAAGGGGTGCCGACCTTGACCAATTGGTTGAAACTTAATTGCTGGCTGGTGCCATCACCAATTAGGAGATAGCATGGTCCCCTTCTTAAAGGGGCAGAACCAATAAAATGTACTTTAATAAAATGTAAAGGTACTTATCAAATTAAGACAAAATTCTGTTTTGTTGGTGTGATGAAGCACATTAGTCCCCCCAGTCACGGAAGGCCGCGAGCGTGCCCCTCTCCAGGTACACCCGGGCGTGAATGTTGCGGCAGAAGAGAGGCGGGCAGTCGGGCCGAATGGCCCCCTTCCTGTTAATGGCCACCTTGGGCCAGGCCCAGGAGCAGTCCTCCGAGGAGGTCCTCCGACTTGCCCGCTCCCCCTCACCCACCCCGCACCAAAGACCAGGAGCGTGGGACTGCAGTGCAACCAAAACCCGAGGAGCAGCCCCTTCAAATATTGGAAGAGGGTCTGCAACCTGCCCATCACTCTGTGTACACACAGAATACCGACTCCCCCCGGCCGCAGAAATTGCAGGCGGCCTCGGAGTCCGCAAACCTACTGTAGGACTACAGCATTCTCGCCTCATTTTCTGCTAATAACTGTGCGTGCATAAACCTGGGCTTGACCAATTTTTAATGACTCAAAAGGCTTTGCGAATTCAGAAGATTTTCTCATGAACTGTGCTGTGAAGAGACATTTTCACCGGCAGTAAGAGTCGTCCCTGAATTGTCGGCGAACTGTGAAGAAATGAGAAGACCTATTCACGGGAAACATTCATTTAAGGATATCCCTTTGTTTCAAACTTAAGACAATGACGTGCACGGTGGCCACACATCCCAGGAAAGGGATATAAAAAATGGCCGTGAAACGCGAGGTGAGTACGGCAGTCGGGTGAGCGGTGAGATGGTCAGTTGCCAGGGGAACCACGGGGTTAATTTCCTATTGCTGACCACGGCTGCAGTTAACTCTCGTGTGAGTGTCTTTGCTTTTTAATCACTTGGGGAATAGGAATTTTGTAACTGTTAAATATTTTAATGGGATAAGTTGCTGCGGGTTAATAATGAGAAATGATTACTTATATTTATTTTGATTATTTCAAGTAAAGACAACCCCTGGGTAAGGACGACCAAAGGAACATCCCAAGTCTGTGTTGTTTTTGTCTCACAAATCCGAACATAAGAAATAGGAGCAGGAGTCGGCCATTTGGCCCCTCGAGCCTGCTCTGCCATTTAATACCATCATGGCTGATCTGATCATGGACTCAGCTCCACTTCCCTGCCCGCTCCCCATAACCCCTTATTCCCTTATCGGTTAAGAAACTGTCTATCTCCGCCTTAAATTTATTCAATGTCCCAGCTTCCACAGCTCTCTGAGGCAGCGAATTCCACAGATTTACAACCCTCTGAGAGAAGAAATTCCTCCTCATCTCAGTTTTAAATGGGCGGCCCCTTATTCTAAGATTATGCCCCCTAGTTCTAGTCTCCCCCATCAGTGGAAACATCCTCTCTGCATCCACCTTGTCAAGCCCCCTCATAATCTTATACGTTTCGAGAAGATCACCTCTCATTCTTCTGAATTCCAATGAGTAGAGGCCCAACCTACTCAACCTGTAAAGTGTGAAGAAAAGCTATAAATCTTACACTCTAAAACCTGTTTTTGTAAGATAAGTCTTACGCCACTTAAAAAAAAGTTTTATCTGGAGTGGATCCCTCGGAGACTTCACCGCGCTGAGTGCAGGTAAACCCCTGGCCTCACAATACATGTTGCTGACTGCCCGTGGGTCCTGCTGGATGTTGACTGGCGTGAGAACACCAGCGGCAGGTCGGGGCCATAAAAGGAGCGGCGAGCGGCCTCGGGAGCGGCGTGGAGGCGTACTGCTTCAGGGAGCACAGCGCGAGCTGGTGCAGGAGAGCAACGGCAGCGAAGAGTGACGTCATCAAGGTCCAGGTCGGTGATTGGAGCGCGGGCAGGTACAGCAGGAGCGGCGAGGTCGGGGCGAAGGAGCGGCGAGAGATTGTAGAGGGTCGTGATCGGGGCCCAGGAGAGGCGTGAGTTCGGGGCCCAGGAGAGGCGAGGGCCCGGGGGCAGCACGGGCCCAGCCCACACTGCGATATGTGTGGGCACTGGGTCCATGCAGCAGAGCTGGTCTCCAGTCGTCCTGGTTAACCCTTGCCACTGGACCAAGACCTCGCTCTGTCAAGCCCGTGTGGTGGCTGGTGTGCAACGGTCACCCCACGTTAAAAAAATCCACGCACAGGCATCTTCCACCCTTCAACATGGAGTTCGGGATCTGGAATATCAGGTCCTTCATTGAAACACCTGGGAACTCATCCCTTTTTGGTGTGGAAGCAAGTCATCCTCGATACGAGGGACCGCCTGTGATGATGATGATGATGATGATGGAGTGGATCTGGCCCAAAGTTTCACACATGGATCAAACTCCCTTGGGGGGGGGGGAAAGAGGGTATTCGGGCTCTCTGCTTCTGTTCTCGAGTTCCCCGATTATAGAGGGTACGGGTGGGGGGGGGGGTTGGGGATGCAGCGGTCCATCACGTGGTCCCTACTGGCTCGATGTGGCCTCTGCTTTCAAAACTGCGTGGTCCGACTTCACTCAGGAACCTTAGCCCTGGGCTGAACTTCATTCAAGATTTTAAACAAAGAATTCTAGGGCTGTGGGCGTCGCTGGCAAGGCCGACATTTATTGCCCATCCCTAGTTGCCCCGAGAAGGTGAGTGAGCCGCCTTCATACAGCTGGCGGTAGATTTGATGGAACTGAGGGGCCACTTCAGAGTCAACCACGTGGGTGTGTGGGTCTGGAGTCACCTATAGGCCCAGAGCTGGTGAGGACGACAGGTTCCTTCCCCAAAGGGACACCAGTGACCCAGGAGGGTTGTAACAATCCGACAATTTCATGGTCACTTTTACGGAGAGCAGTTTTTTAAAAAAAAAACACGAAATTGAAATTCTCGTCGCCCAGGGTGGGATTTGTACCCTCACGCGCTAGATTATTAGTCAGGCACACAACCACTGCACTTGCGCCATTGTAACTGCCTCAGCACCTTCCTCTCCAGCCTTGGTAAAGGGGGTCTCTCAGGCGGTCCCTCGAATCGAGGATGACTTGCTTCCACGAGTTCACAGATGCTTCAATGAAGGACCCGATGTTCCAGGTCACGAACTACATCCTGAAGGGTGGAAGATGCCTGTGCGTGGATTTGTTTAACATGCTGGTGGGTTGAGATGACTTTGGAAAAACATGCTGATTCATTTCACCCCGCATTGTCTCACTCCCCTTTAATTTGCCCCTTCCCTTGAAATGTCACTTGCTCTCCGATCATAAAACCCTTTTCCCCAGTTTAGGCCGGAGAATTGATCATTTCACCAGGGCTCAGCTTATGAGGAGTAATTACATTAACGAGGCTTGTATTGCCTGGAATATTGGGGGTTGAGGGGTGATTTGATTGATGTTTCAAGGATTTGGAAGGGTAGAAAGGGAGAGCGAGAAAGCGAGAGAGAGCACGAGAGAGCGAACGCGAGAGCGCGAAAGAGAGAGAAAGACAAAGAAAGAGAGAGAAAGACAAAGAAAGAGAGAGAAAGACAAAGAAAGAGAGAGAGCGGGAGAAAGAAAAGAGAAAAAGAGAGAAAAATTTCTGCTGATGGGAGCGTCTAGGACAAGGGGGACATCACCTTCAAAATCAGAGTCAGGCCGTTCAGGAGAAGTTCAGAAACACTGTCACACAAAGGGCGGTAGATACCGAGGCTCAATGAATCATTTTAAATCGGAGATCGATAGATGTTTGCTAGACAGGGGTATAAAAGGATATGGAGCCAAGGCGGGTGGATGGGGTTAGGTCACAGGTCAGCCACAGTCTCACTGAACGACGGCACAGGCTCGAGGGGCCGAATGGACCAGAGGCAGGTTGGTCGACCAATACCCAGTGAAACATCACCACCTGCTGGCCGAAGACTGTAACACCTCCCCGATTTGGAGCCCAGGAACAGAAGGGTGGATGAAATATAGAAACATAGAAAATAGGTGCAGGAGTAGGCCATTTGGCCCTTCGTGCCTGCACCACCATTCAATAAGATCATGGCTGATCATTCCCTCAGTACCCCTTTCCTGCTTTCTCTCCATAGCCCTTATCCCTTTAGCCGTAAGGGCCATATCTAACTCCCTCTTGAATATATCCAATGAACTGGCATCAACAACTCTCTGCGGCAGGGAATTCCACAGGTTAACAACTCTCTGAGTGAAGAAGTTTCTCCTCATCTCAGTCCAAAATGGCCTACCCCTTATCCTAAGACTATGTCCCCTGGTTCTGGACTTCCCTAACATCGGGAACATTCTTCCCGCATCTAATCTGTCCAGTCCCATCAGAATCTTATACGTTTCTATGAGATCCCCTCTCATCCTTCTAAACTCCAGTGAATAAAGGCCCAGTTGATCCAGTCTCTCCTCATATGTCAGTCCAGCCATCCCGGGAATCAGTCTGGTGAACCTTCGCTGCACTCCCTCAATAGCAAGAACATCCTTCCTCAGATTAGGAGACCAAAACTGAACACAATATTCCAAGTGAGGCCTCACTAAGGCCCTGTACAACTGCAGTAAGACCTCCCTGCTCCTATACTCAAATCCCCTAGCTATGAAGGCCAACATACCATTTGCCTTCTTCATCGCCTGCTATACCCGCATGTCAACTTTCAGTGATTGATGAACCATGACATCCAGGTCTCGTTGCACTTTCCTTTTTCCTAATCTGCCGCCATTCAGATAATATTCTGCCTTTGTGTTTTTGCCCCCAAAGTGGATAACCTCACATTTATCCACATTATACTGCATCTGCCATGTATTTGCCCACTCACCTAATCTGTCCAATTCACCCTGCAGCCTCTTAGCATCCCCCTCACAGCTCACACCGCCACCCAGTTTAGTGTCATCTGCAAACTTGGAGATATTACACTCAATTCCTTCATCTAAATCATTAATGTATATTGTAAAGAGCTGGGGTCCCAGCACTGAGCCCTCCGGCACTCCACTAGTCACTGCCTGCCATTCTGAAAAGGACCCGTTTATCCCGACTCTCTGCTTCCTGTCTGCCAACCAGTTCTCTATCCACGTCAATACATTACCCCCAATATCATGTGCTTTAACTTTGCACAACAATCTCTTGTGTGGGACCTTGTCAAAAGCCTTTTGAAAGTCCAAATGCACCACATCCACTGGTTCTCCCTTGTCCACTCCACTAATTACATCCTCAAAAAATTCCAGAGGATTTGTCAAGCATGATTTCCCTTTCATAAATCCATGCTGACTTGGACCGATCCTGTCACTGCTTTCCAAATGCGCTGCTATTTCATCCTTAATGATTGATTCCAACATTTTCCCCACTACTGATGTCAGGCTAACCGGTCTATAATTCCCCGTTTTCTCTCTCCCTTTTTAAAAAAGTAGTGTTACATTAGCTACCCTCCAGTCCATAGGAACTGATCCAGAGTCGATAGACTGTTGGAAAATGATCACCAATGCATCCATTTCCTTAGGGCCACTTCCTTAAGTACTCTGGGATGCAGACTATCAGGCCCCGGGGATTTATCGGCCTTCAATCCCATCAATTTCCCGAACACAATTTCCCACCTAATAAGGTTCCTCCTTCTCACTAGACCCTCGGTACCCTAGTACATCCGGAAGGTTATTTGTGTCTTCCTTCATGAAGACAGAACCGAAGTATTGGTTCAACTGGTCTGCCATTTCTTTGTTCCCCATTATAAATTCACCTGAATCCGACTGCAAGGGACCTATGAGACAGCAAGGAGCAAGGACCTAAAGGCAGCACAGTTCGAGAAATCACAGCACCAACACTTGCATTTCTACAATGCCTTTCCTGTCCACTGGACGTTTCAAAGTACGTTTTGAAGCGTAGTCAGTCTCGTAATGTAGGAAACGCGGCAGCCAACTGCGCACAGCAAGCTCCCACAAACAGTAATGTGATAATGACCAGATAATCTGTTTTTTTTCTTCGGTGATGTTGAAGGATTAATATTGGCCAAGACACCAGGGAGAACTCGCTTGCTCTTTTTCGAAAAAATCTCATCCGAAAAACGGCCCCTCCGACAGTGTGGCACTCCCTCAGTACTGCCCCTCCGACAGTGCAGCACTCCCTCAGTACTGCCCCTCCGGCAGTGCAGCGCTCCCTCAGTACTGCCCCTCCGGCAGTGTGGCACTCCCTCAGTACTGCCCCTCCGGCAGTGCAGCACTCCCTCAGTACTGCCCCTCCGACAGTGCAGCACTCCCTCAGTACTGCATTAGGAGGTCAGCCTAGATTTTTGTGCTGAAATGTCTGGAGTGGGACTTGAACCCACGACTTCCTGACTCAGGCACGAGTGCTGCCCACTGTTCCACAGCTGACACATGACACACGACAGGAAGTGGTGGGCGGGTCAGTGTAGGAGGTGGAAGGTCTCCAGCATTGGGCTAAGCGCAGCTAATCCTGGAGCTGGGCAGCAGTGGGAATGCCAGTGAGGTGCAGAGGCTGAATTGGACGATTACAGATCGGCAGCAAATCAGGCTTCACTTGCTTCACTGGGATTAGCCAGCAGAGGGCAGTGCTAATCCTTTATTTGTCCCAGGGATATGGGTGTCGCTGGCAGTGCCCATCCCTAATTGCCCCTCGAGGTGGTGGTGGTGAGCTGCCTTCTTGAACCGCTGCAGTCCGTGGTGAAGGTGCTCCCACAGTGCTGACTTTTGTCGTAGCGGTTTGGTATAACTGAGTATCTCGCTGGGCCATTGCAGAGGGGCAGTTAAGTGTCAACCACATTGCTGTGGGTCTGGAGTCACGTATAGGCCCAGACCGGGTAAGGACGGCAGATTTCCTTCCCTAAAGTACATTAGTGAACCAGATGTTTTTATGATAATCATTGCCGCCATTACTGATACTTGCTTTTTATTTTAATTCCAGATTTTTTTTTTAATTACCTAATGGGGATGGAGTATAAAAGCAGGGAAGTCTTGCTGCAGTTATACAGGGTATTGGTGAGGCCACACCTGGAATACTGTGTGCAGTTTTGGTCTCTGTATTTACGAAAGGATATACTTGCTTTGGAGGCAGTTCAGAGAAGGTTCACTCGGTTGATTCCGGAGATGAGGGGTTGACTTACGAGGAAAGGTTGAGTAGGTTGGGCCTGCACTCATTGGAATTCAGAAGAATGAGAGGTGATCTTATCGAAACGTATAAGATTATGAGGGGGCTTGACAAGGTGGATGCAGAGAGGATGTTTCCACTGATGGGGGAGACTAGAACTAGGGGGCATGATCTTAGAATAATGGGCCGCCCATTTAAAACTGAGATGAGGAGGAATTTCTTCTCTCAGAGGGTTGTAAATCTGTGGAATTCGCTGCCTCAGAGAGCTGTGGAAGCCGGGACATTGAATAAATTTAAGACAGAGATAGACAGTTTTTTAATCGATAAAGGAATAAGAGGTTATGGGGAGCGGGCAGGGAAGTGGACCTGAGTCCATGATCTTATTAAATGGTGGAGCAGGCTCGAGGGGCCGAATGGCCGACTCCTGCTCCTATTTATGTTCTTAATTTAAATTCCCCAGCTGCCAAAGTGGGACTTGAACTCACGCCTGTAGATTATTACTCCAGGTCTCTGGATTACTAGTCCCGTTACTTAACCAGTATGTTACAGAGTTTGAAGCTGTGTCTCTCTTTACGAATCCCGTTGTTGATTAGAACTGAAGCATGGTCCCCAGTAACCAGACAGCGAGACTCAGGTACTGCATTTGTTTTAGATTCTTTACATAAAATACATATTTTTATACTGATATTGCACATTTCCGAACCCCAGGACTTCCCTTGGCGCTTTACAACCAGTGATACACCGCCCGAGATCTCCCCTGCTCTTCAAAAGAGAGCCAGGCATCGAGGGGGCAGACAGGGTTGCGGTTTAACGCCGGATTCGAAAGACTGCACCTCCGACCGAGCAGTGCTCCCTCAGCTGGCCTGGATTATGGAGTGGGGCTTCAACCCACGACTCGAGAGACGAGGGTGCTGTCCCAGGGAGCCATGGCTGAGACCCCTCACAACAGCCGGCGTGGACGGGGAAATCCCCGACAGGAATCGCTTTCGTCGCGGTGGGGGAACAGCCGGCGCGAACCCCTTTTGTTTAACGACTCGTCTCCCCCAGCACTTGGGAGCTGTGCCTCTTTTCCCGCAGCTCCTCCAGCCCCTCACGGATGTGCTGCACCGCCGCCTGGTCGGCCTTGGACTCTGCTTGCTGCAGTGCCTCCTCGTAGACCCACTTCGCTTCGCTGTAGTTCCCTGTCGGGAGAGCAGAAGGACACGGTGCTGGATAAAGGTATAAAACCCTGCCTTCTGCTGCCTGAGACCCCCAGCTCTGGAATTCCCGAAACCTTTCGACCTCAAGATGCTCCTCAAAACCTACCTCTGGCCAACTGTAATGTATTTGCTTTATGGGTTCTTTGCTTAAGAATTCATAGCAACACAAGGGGAAATGATGCTTGACACATCTTCTGGAATTTTTTGAGGATGTAACTAGCAGAGTGGACAAGGGAGAATCAGTGGATGTGGTGTATTTGGACTTTCAAAGGCTTTTGACAAGGTCCTACAGGAGAGATTAATGTGCAAAATTAAAGCACATGGTATTGGGGGTAATGTACTGACGTGGATAGAGAACTGGTTGGCAGACAGGAAGCAGAGAGTCGGGATAAACGGGTCCTTTTCGGAATGGCAGGCAGTGACTGGTGGAGTACCGCAAGGTTCAGTGCTGGGACCCCAGCTATTTACAATATACATCAATGATTAGATGAAGGAATTGAGTGTAATATCTCTAAGTTTGCAGATGACACTAAGCTGGGTGGCAGTGTGAGCTGTGAGGGGGATGCTAAGAGGCTGCAGTGTGACTTGGACAGGTTAGGTGAGTGGGCAAATTCATGGCAGATGCAGTATAATGTGGATAAATGTGAGGTTATCCACTTTGGGGGCAAAAACACGAAGGCAGATTATTATCTGAATGGCGGCAGATTAGGAAAAGGGGAGGTGCAACGAGACCTGGGTGTCATGGTACATCAGTCATTGAAGGTTGGCATGCAGGTACAGCAGGCAGTGAAGGCGGCAAATGGTATGTTGGCCTTCATAGCTAGGGGATTTGAGTATAGGAGCAGGGAGGTCTTACTGCAGTTGTACAGGGCCTTGGTGAGGCCTCACCTGGAATATTGTGTTCAGTTTTGGTCTCCTAATCTGAGGAAGGACATTCTTGCTATTGAGGGAGTGCAGCGAAGGTTCACCAGACTGATTCCCGGGATGGCAGGACTGACATATGAGGAGAGACTGGATCAACTGGGCCTTTATTCACTGGAGTTTAGAAGGATGAGAGGGGATCTCATAGAAACATACAAGATTCTGACGGGATTGGACAGGTTAGATACGGGAAGAATGTTCCCGATGTTGGGGACGTCCAGAACCAGGGGTCATAGTCTAAGGATAAGGGGTAGGCCATTTAGGACTGAGATGAGGAGAAACTTCTTCACTCAGAGAGTTGTTAACCTGTGGAATTCCCTACCACAGAGAGTTGTTGATGCCAGTTCATTGGATATATTCAAGAGGGAGTTAGATATGGCCCTTACGGCTAAAGGGATCAAGGGGTATGGAGAGAAAGCAGGAAAGGGGTACTGAGGTGAATGATCAGCCATGATCTTATTGAATGGTGGTGCAGGCTCGAAGGACCGAATGGCCTACTCCTGCACCTATTTTCTATGTTTCTATTAAGAACTAATTGGTTTATTAGCAAAAGGTTTAACATTCACACAACACATTACCAATTCATCCATCAGGCTCACAACATAACATAAGAAATAGGAGCAGGAGTAGGCCATACAGCCCCGCGAGCCCGCTCCGCTATTTAACACGATCATGGCTGATCCGATCATGGGCTCAGCTCCACTTCCCTGCCCGCTCCCCATAACCCCTTATCTCCATATCGGTTAAGAAATTGTCTATTTCTGTCTTAAATTTATTCAATGTCCCAGCTTCCACAGCTCTCTGAGGCAGCGAATTCCACAGATTTACAACCCTCAGAGAGAAGAAATTCCTCCTCATCTCAGTTTTAAATGGGCGGCCCCTTATTCTAAGATCATGCCCCCTACTTCTAGTCTCCCCCATCAGTGGAAACATCCTCTCTGCATCCACCTTGTCAAGCCCCCTCATAATCTTATACGTTTCGGTAAGATCACCTCTCATTCTTCTGAATTACAACCACCTGCCCCATCGTGGATCCCTCGAACCCAACGGACTGGGGTTTTATTGAGTCTTGTGAACATCACATGACTGGCTCAGCCACTCCCAACTCACAAGCTCAACAATTATTTTAGTAGAAACTTAAACAAGTGCCCATTTTTGCACTAGAACCAAATTAACAATTTAAAACTGTAAAGAAAACCTTTAGTCAAATTAAAATGTGGTTGCCGGGGGTGATGATGATGCACTCCAGTCCCTCCGGCGCCCACCTCTCGCGGAAGGCCGCGAGTGTATCGGTGGACACCGCGTACTCCATCTCCAGGGACACCCTGGCTCGGAGATAACCGCGGAAGAGAGGCAGGCAGTCGGGCCGCCCGCTGCCTGGACCGTTTGATGGCCACCTTGGCCGTGCCCAGGAGCAGTCCTAATCAACTGCTCCACCAACCTGTGAGCATACATGAGTCACCTGCCCTCAATCTGCTTATATGGCCGTGTCCGATAATGGCTCCTGTGAAGCACCGTGGGACGTTTTACGACATTAAAGGTGCTATATAAATACAGGTTGTCACTGGACAATCAGAACAGCACCACTGGGAAAGGCCGGAAACACATGGAGTTAGTCAGAACAGGAGGGTTAATTCACAACGGGGAACCACGAACTAATGGTTCCAGTCCGAGACTCCCCACCCAGGGCCGCTCAACTTCTATCCCAGCGCGACTTAGCACACTGAATTAATCCAAACTGGTCACTTGTGGGCTGACACCGGGAACATTCATAGAAACGGGGGAAAACCCAACTGGATCACTGATAGGATATACTTGCTTTGGAGGCAGTTCAGAGAAGGTTCACTCGGTTGATTCCGGGGATGAGCGGGTTTACATATGAGGAAAGGTTGAGGAGGTTGGGCCTCTACTCATTGGAATTCAGAAGAATGAGAGGTGATCTTATCGAGAGGTATAAGATTATGAGGGGGCTTGACAAGGTGGATGCAGAGAGGATGTTCCCACTGATGGGGGAGACTGGAACTCGGGGGCATGGTCTTAGAATAAGGGGCCGCCCATTTAAAACCGAGATGAGGAGGAATTTCTTCTCTCAGGGTTGTAAATCTGTGGAATTCTCTGCCTCAGAGAGCTGTGGAAGCTGGGACATTGAATAAATTTAAGACAGAGATAGACAGATTTTTGAGCAATAAGTGAATAAGGGGTTATGGGGAGCGGGCGGGGAAGTGGAGCTGAGTCCATGATCAGATCAGCCATGATGGTATTAAATGGCGGAGCAGGATCGAGGGGCCAGGTGGCCTACACCTGCTCCTATTTCTTATGTTATGTCCTTCAGGGAAGGGAAGTTACCATCTATACCCAGTCTGGGCCTACAAGTGACTCCTTACGCCATGTGATTGCCCTGAGGACATTAGGAGACAAACAGGGAGAGACTGTACTGATGGGTGTTACCCTGGCACTGATGGGGAGTGAGTCGTTTCCCCCCCCACTGACAGGGAGCCCACCCCCTGGGTCCCCCACTGACGAGGAGTGCCCCCCCCCCCGTGCCCCCCACTGACAGGGAGTGACCCCCACCATTCCCTCCCACTGACGAGGACTGATCCACCCCACCCCCCCCGTGCTCCCCACTGACAGGGAGCCCCCCCCCCGTGCTCCCCACTGACAGGGAGCCCCCCCCCGTGCCCTCCCACTGACGAGGAGTGACCCCCCCCCCCCCCCGTGCCCCCCACTGACAGGGAGCCCCCCCACTGACGAGGACTGATCCACCCCCCCCCCCGTGCCCCCCACTGACAGGGAGCCCCCCCACTGACGAGGACTGATCCACCCCCCCCCCCGTGCCCCCCACTGACAGGGAGCCCCCCCACTGACGAGGACTGATCCACCCCCCCCCCCGTGCCCCCCACTGACAGGGAGCCCCCCCACTGACGAGGACTGATTCACCCCCCCCCCCCCCCGTGCTCCCCACTGACGAGGAGTGACCCCCCCACCCCCCCCTCATACCCTCCCACTGACTAGGACTGATCCACCGCCCCCCCCTCCCCATGCTCCCCACTGACAGGGAGCCCCCCCCGTGACCCCCACCGACAGGGAGCCCGTCCCGTGCCCCCCACTGACAGGGAGCCCCCCTCCCCCGTGCCCCCCACTGACAGGGAGCCCCCCCCCCCCGTGCCCCCCACTGACAGGGAGCCCCCCACCACCACCACCGTGCCCCCCACTGACGGGGAGTGAGCCCCGTTTCCCAGGCTCAGTCCTCGCCGGTCGAACAGTGACATAACACAGAGCCATTCGGCCCCTCGAGCCCGCTCCGCCATTCAATAAGATCACGGCTGATCTTCGACCTCAACTCCGTTTTCCCGCCCGATTTCCTTATCCCTTCATTCCCTCAATATCCAAAAATCTATTGATCTGCCTGGAATATACTCAACGACTGAGCCTCCACAGCCCTCCGGGGTAGAGAGTTCCTGAGATTCACCACCCTCTGAGTGAAGAACTTCCTCCTCATCTCAGTCCTAAATGGCCGACCCCCCTGTGCCGACATTACCTCTGTGCATGAGTATCCCGGCCATGTTACTGAGGATCACATGTCCTTCTGGATGGTCGGTCTCTCTCGCCAGGTCCGAGGCCCTCTTGACAAATTCGTAGGCTTGGTCGTGATGGCCCTTCATGTCCAGGATGGTGGCCAGGTCATTCATCAACACCAGCGTCTGACAGAGGGGGGTGGGGGGGAAAGAAACGGGGAAGAGCGGATTAATGGGTGTGGAGGGGGGGGGGGGGGGGAAGATGCCACACAGTCGGACCAAACTGCTACACTGCAGAGGTTCAAGAATCTCACACTAATAGAACATGCATAAGAAATAGGAGCAGGAGTCGGCCATTCGGCCCCTCGAGCCTGCTCCGCCATTCAATACGATCATGGCTGATCTGATCACGGACTCAGCTCCACTTCGCTGCCCGCTCCCCATAACCCCTTATTCCCTTATCGGTTAAGAAACTGTCTATCTCTGTCTCAAATATATTCAATGTCCCGGCTTCCACAGCTCTCTGAGGCAGCGAATTCCACAGATTTACAACCCTCTGAGAGAAGAAATTCCTCCTCATCTCAGTTTTAAATGGGCGGCCCCTTATTCTAAGACCATGCCCCCTAGTTCTAGTCTCCCCCATCAGTGGAAACATCCTCTCTGCATCCACCTTGTCAAGGCCCCTCATAATCTTATACGTTTCGATAAGATCACCTCTCATTCTTCTGAATTCCAATGAGTAGAGGCCCAACCTCCTCAACCTTTCCTCATAAGGGGACGGGAGAGATGGCGACATGAGGAGGAGGGTCGAGACTAAAGTCAGTGACAAACAGGAGAAAACATGTGCGAGGCAGAGAGAGGTAGAAAGAAAAAGGAGAGAGAGAGAGGAGTGGGGAGCTAAAGGGGGAAGAGTTAGTGCATTAGATGGAAGGGCTTCGATGGTGGGTTAAGGCAGGGGGTCCGGGGGATGGGACGGGGGAGGGTGCGTGGACG
>NW_027250905.1:61268-62563 GCF_044704955.1 Pristiophorus japonicus | reverse complement strand
CCCCCGGGACTTTCTCTCTCTCTCTCTCCCCCCCCGGGACTTTCTCTCTCTCTCTCTCCCCCCCCAGGACTCTCTCTCTCTCTCTCTCTATCCCTCCCTCCCCCAGGACTCTCTCTCTCTCTCTCCTCCACCCGGGACACTCTCTCTTTCTCTCTCCTCCCCCCCAGGACTTTCTCGCTCTCTCTCTCTCTCACCCCCCGGGACTTTCTCTCTCTCTCTCTCCCCCCCCCGGGACTATCTCTCACTCTCTCTCTCTCTCTCTCTCTCTCTCTCTCTCCCCCCTGGTACTCTCTCTCTCTCTCTCTCTCTCTCCTCCACCCGGGACACACTCTCTTTCTCTCTCTCTCTCCCCCCTGGTACTCTCTCTCTCTCTCTCTCCCTCCCAGGTCTCTCTCGCTCTCTCTCTTCCCCCCGGGACTTTCTCTCTCTCTCTCTCTACTCCCCCCTGGGGCACACTCTCTTTCTCTCTCTCTCTCTCTCTCTTTCCCCCCCCCCCGGGACTCTCTCTCTCTCTCCCCCCCCGGAACTTTCACTCTCTCTCCCCCACCGGGACTTTCTCTCTCTCTCTCTCCCCCCGGGACTCTGTCTCTCTCTCTCTCCCCCCCTCCCCCAGGACTCTCTCTCTCTCTCCCTCCCCCAGGACTCTCTCTCTCCTCCACCCGGGACACACTCTCTTTCTCTCTCTCCCCCCGGGACTTTCTCTCTCTCCCCCCCCGGGACTATCTCTCACTCTCCCGAAACTTTCTCTCTCTTCCCCCTCCCCCCGGGGCTCTCTCTCTCTCCCCCCCCCTCCCCCAGGACTCTCTCTCTGTCGCTCTCTCCCCCCGGGACTCTCTCTCCCCCCTCCTCTAGGACTGACCTCACTCACTTACTTACTTACTTTCTTTCTCTTTCTCTCTCTCTCTCTCTCTCTCTCGGGAATTTCTCTCTCTCTCTCTCTCCCTCCCTCTCCCTCCCGCCAGGACTTTCTCTATCTCTCTCTCTCTCTCTCTCTCCCCCCCCCAGGCCTTTCTCTCCCTCACTATCTCCTCCCCCCCGGGACACTCACTCTTTCTCTCTCTCTCCCCCCGGGACTCACTCTCTCTCTCTCTCTCCCCCCCCCGGGACTCACTCTCTCTCTCTCACCCCCCGAGACTTTCTCTCTCTCCCCCCCCGGGACGTTCTCTCTCTCTCTCTCCCCCCGGGACACTCTCTCTCTCTCTCTCTCTCTCTCTCCCTCCCCCGGGACTTTCTCTCTCTCTCTCCCCCCCAGGACTTTCTCTCCCTCTCTATCTCCTCCCCCCCCGGGACACTCA
>NW_027250905.1:51268-53768 GCF_044704955.1 Pristiophorus japonicus | reverse complement strand
GGACTCTCTCTCACTCTCTCTCTCTCTCTCCTCCCCCCGGGACACTCTCTCTTCCTCTCTCTCTCTCTCCCTCCCTCCCCCAGGACTCTCTCTCTCTCTCTCTACCCCCCGGTACACTCTCTCTCTCTCTCTCTCTCTCTCTCTCCCGCAGGACTCTCTCTCTCCCCCCACCCCCGGGACTTTCTCTCTCTCTCTCTCCCCCAGGACTCTCTCTCTCTCTCTCTCTCTCCCTCCCCAGGTCTCTCTCGCTCTCTCTCTTTCCCCCGGGACTTTCTCTCTCTCTCTCTCTCTCTACTCCCCCCTGGGGCACACTCTCTTTCTCTCTCTCTCTCTCTTTCCCCCCCCCCCCCCCCCCGGGACTCTCTCTCTCTCTCCCCCCCCGGAACTTTCACTCTCACTCCCCCCCCGGGACTTTCTCTCTCTCTCTCTCCCCCCCCGGGACTCTGTCTCTCTCTCTCTCTCTATCTCCCCCCCCTCCCCCAGGACTCTCTCTCTCTCCCTCCCCCAGGACTCTCTCTCTCCTCCACCCGGGACACACTCTCTTTCTCTCTCTCCCCCCCGGGACTTTCTCTCTCTCTCCCCCCCCCGGGACTATCTCTCACTCTCCCGAAACTTTCTCTCTCTTCCCCCTCCCCCCGGGGCTCTCTCTCTCCCCCCCCCCTCCCCCAGGACTCTCTCTCTTCGCTCTCTCCCCCCGGGACTCTTTCTCTCTCCCTCCTACAGTACACTCTCTCTCCCCCCTCCTCTAGGACTGACCTCACTCACTTACTTACTTACTTTCTTTCTTTCTCTTTCTCTCTCTCTCTCTCTCTCTCTCTCGGGAATTTCTCTCTCTCTCTCTCTCTCCCTCCCTCTCCCTCCCGCCAGGACTTTCTCTATCTCTCTCTCTCCCCCCCCCCAGGCCTTTCTCTCCCTCACTATCTCCTCCCCCCCGGGACACTCACTCTTTTCTCTCTCTCTCCCCCCGGGACTCACTCTCTCTCTCTCTCCCCCCCCCCCCGGGACTCTCTCTCTCTCTCACCCCCGAGACTTTCTCTCTCTCCCCCCCCCGGGACGTTCTCTCTCTCTCTCTCTCTCCCCCCCGGGACACCTCTCTCTCTCTCCCCCCCCAGGACTCTCTCTCTCTCTCTCTCTCTCTCTCTCTCTCACTCTCTCTCTCTCTCTCTCTCTCCCTCCCCCCGGGACTTTCTCTCTCTCTCTCCCCTCAGGACTTTCTCTCCCTCTCTATCTCCTCCCCCCCCGGGACACTCACTCTTTCTCTCTTTCTCCCCCCGGGACTCACTCTCTCTCTCTCTCTCCCCTCGAGACTTTCTCTCTCTCCCCCCCGGGACTCTCCCTCTCCTCTCTCTCTCTCTCTCTCTCTCTCTCTCTCTCTCTCCCCCGGGACTCTCCCTCTCTCTCTCTCTCTCTCCCTCCCCCCGGGAATTTCTCTCTCTCTATCTCTCTCCTCCCCCCCGGGACACTCTGTCTTTCTCTCTCTTCCCCCCCGGGACTTTCTCCCTCTCTCTCCCCCCCCGGGACACACTCTCTCTCTCTCTCTCTCTCTCCCTCCCCCCAGGACTTTCTCTCTCTCTCTCTCGCCCCCCGGGACTTTCTCTCTCTCTCTTCCCCGGGACTCTGTCTCTCTTTCTCTCTCTCTCTCCCTCCCCCAGGACACACACACTCTCTCTCTCTCTCCCTCCCTCCCCGGGACTCACTCTCTCTCTCTCCCCCCGGACTATCTCTCGCTCTCTCTCTCCCGAAACTTTCTCTCTCTCTCTCCACCCCCCCCCCTCCCGGGACTCACTCTCTCTCTCCCCCCCCCCCGGGACGTTCTCTCTCTCTCCCCCCCGGGACTGACTGACTGTCTGTCTGTCTGTCTCTCTCTCTCTGTCTCTCTCTCTCTCCCGGGACTTTCTCTCTCTCTCTCTCCCCCCCCGGGACTCTCTCTCTCTCTCTCTCTCCCCCCGGGACTCTCTCTCTCTCTTCCCTCCCTCCAGGACTTTCTCTCTCTCCTCCCCCCCCCCCCCGGGACTTTCTCTCTCTCTCTCTCTCCCTCGGGACTCTGTCTCTCTTTGTCTCTCTTTGTCTCTCTCTCACTCTCTCTCCCCCTGGGATTGTCTCTCTCTCTCGCTCTCTCCCCCCGGGACTATCTCTCGCTCTCTCTCTCTCTCTCCCAACCTTTCTCTCTCTCTCTCCCCCCCACCCGGGACTCACTCTCTCTCTCCCCCCCGGGACTCTGTCTGTCTTTTTTCTTTCTCTCTCTCTCTCCCCCAGGACTCTCTCTCTCTCTCTCTCTCTCTCTCTATCTATCCCACCCCCGGGACACTCTCTCTCTCTCTCTCTCTCTCTCTCTCTCCCCGGGACTCTCCCTCTCTCTCTCTCTCTCCCCCCGGACTTTCTCTCTTCTCCCCCCGGACACTCTTTCTTTCCCTCTTTCCCCCAGGACTTTCTCGCTCTCTCTCTCTCTCTCGCCCACCGGGACTTTCTCTCTCTCTCTCTCTCTCCCACCGGGACTCTC
>NW_027250905.1:38768-43768 GCF_044704955.1 Pristiophorus japonicus | reverse complement strand
CCCGGGATACTCTCTCTCTCTCTCTCCCCGGGACTTTCTCTCTCTCTCTCTTCCCCCCCCGGGACTTTCTCTCTCTCTCTCTCCCACCCCGGGACACTCTCTCTCTTTCTCTATCTCTCTCCCCCCTCCCCCCCCCAGGACTCACTCACTCTCTCTCTCCCTCTCTCTCCTCCCACCCAGGACACTCTCTCTCTCTCTCTCTCTCTCTCTCCCCCAGGGACTATCTCTCTCTCTCTCTCCCCCGGGACTCTCTCTCTCTCTCTCTCTCCCACCGGGACTTTCTCTCTCTCTGTATCTCCTCCCCCCCGGGACACTCTTTCTTTCTCTCTCTTCCCCCCCCCCCCCCCCCCCCCGGACACTCTCTCTCTCTCTCTCTCTCTCTCTCCCTCCACCCGGGAAACACTCTCTTTCTCTCTCTCCCCCCCAGGACTTTCTCGCTCTCTCTCTCCCCCTGGGACTCTCTCTCCCCCGGGACTCTCTCTCTCCCTCCCCCCGGGACTATCTCTCACCCTCTCTCAATCTCTCTCTCCCCCGAAACTTTCTCTCTCTCTCTCTCTCCCCCCCCCCCCCCCCCCCGGGACTCTCTCTCTCTCTCTCCCCCCCCGGGACTTTCTCTCTCTCTCCCCCCGGGACTTTCTCTCTCTCTCCCCCCCGGGACTTTCTCTCTCTCTCTCCCCCCCGGGACTCTGTCTCTGTCTCTCTCTTTCTCTTTCTCTTTCTCTTTTTCTCTCTCTCTCTCCCCCCTCCCCCAGGACACTCTCTCTCTCTCTCTCTCTCCCTCCCTCCCTCCCCCAGGACTCTCTCTCTCTCTCTCTCTCTCCCCGGGACTTTCTCTCTCTCTCTCCCCCCGGGACTCTGTCTCTGTCTCTGTCTCTCTCTTTCTCTTTCTCTTTTTCTCTCTCTCTCTCTCTCTCTCTCCCCCTCCCCCAGGACACTCTCTCTCTCTCTCTCTCTCTCTCTCTCTCCCTCCCTCCCTCCCCCAGGACTCTCTCGCTCTCTCTCTCCCCCCCGGGACTTTCTCTCTCTCTCTCTCTCTACTCCCCCCTGGGGCACACTCTCTTTCTTTCTCTCTCTCTCCCTCCCTTGGACTTTCTCTCTCTCTCTCCCTCTCCCTCTCCCCAGGACTCTCTCTCTCTCTCTCTCTCTCTCTCTCCCCCCCGGTACTCTCTCTCCCTCTCTACTCCCCCCTGGGCACACTCTCTTTCTCTCCCCTGGGACTTTCTCTCTCTCTCTCTCTCTCTCTCTCTCTCCTCCACCCGGGACACACTCTCTTTCGCTCTCTCCCCCCCAGGATTTTCTCGCTTTCTCTCTCTCTCGCTCCACGGGACTTTCTCTCTCTCTCTCCCCCCCCCCCCTCTCTCTCTCTCTCTCTCTCTCTCTCTCTCTCTCCCCCCGGGACTCTGTCTCTCTCTCTCTCTCCCCCCCTCCCCCAGGACTCTCTCTCTCTATCCCTCCCTCCCCCAGGACTCTCTCTCTCTCTCTCCTCCACCCGGGACACTCTCTCTTTCTCTCTCTCCCCCAGGACTTTCTTGCTCTCTCTCTCTCACCCCCCGGGACTTTCTCTCTCTCTCTCTCTCCCCCTGGGACTCTCTCTCTCTCTCTCCCCCCCCCGGGACTATCTCTCACTCTCTCCCGAAACTTTCTCTCTCTCTCTCTCTCTCTCTCTCCTCCACCCGGGGACACACTCTCTTTCTCTCTCTCTCTCCCCCCTGGTACTCTCTCTCTCTCTCTCTCTCTCTCCTCCACCCGGGACACACTCTCTTTCTTTCTCTCTCTCTCCCCCCAGGACTTTCTCTCTCTCTCTCTCTCTCTCTCTCTCCTCCCCCCCGGGACACTCTCTCTTCCTCTCTCTCTCTCTCTCTCTCCCTCCCTCCCCCAGGACTCTCTCTCTCTCTCTACCCCCCCGGTACACTCTCTCTCTCTCTCTCTCTCTCCCTCTCCCGCAGGATTCTCTCTCTCCCCCCACCCCCGGGACTTTCTCTCTCTCTCTCTCCCCCAGGACTCTCTCTCTCTCTCTCTCTCTCTCTCTCCCTCCCCAGGTCTCTCTCGCTCTCTCTCTCCCGCAGGACTCTCTCTCTCCCCCCACCCCCGGGACTTTCTCTCTCTCTCTCTCTCCTCCAGGACTCTCTCTCTCTCTCTCTCTCTCCCTCCCCAGGTCTCTCTCGCTCTCTCCCGCAGGACTCTCTCTCTCCCCCCACCCCCGGACTTTCTCTCTCTCTCTCTCCCCCAGGACTCTCTCTCTCTCTCTCTCTCCCTCCCCAGGTCTCTCTCGCTCTCTCTCTTCCCCCCGGGACTTTCTTTCTCTCTCTCTCTCTACTCCCCCTGGGGCACACTCTCTTTCTCTCTCTCTCTCTCTCTTTCCCCCCCCCCCCCCGGGACTCTCTCTCTCTCTCTCTCTCTCACCCCCGGGACTTTCTCTCTCTCTCTCTCCCCCCCCCGGGACTTTCTCTCTCTCTCTCTCCCCCCCCAGGACTCTCTCTCTCTCTCTCTCTCTCTCTCTATCCCTCCCTCCCCCAGGACTCTCTCTCTCTCTCTCCTCCACCCGGGACACTCTCTCTTTCTCCCCCCAGGACTTTCTCGCTCTCTCTCTCTCACCCCCCCGGGACTTTCTCTCTCTCTCTCCCCCCCCCCGGGACTATCTCTCACTCTCTCTCTCTCTCTCTCTCCCGAAACTTTCTCTCTCTCTCTCTCCCCCCTGGTACTCTCTCTCTCTCTCTCTCTCTCTCTCCTCCACCCGGGCACACTCTCTTTCTCTCTCTCTCTCCCCCCAGGACTTTCTCTCTCTCTCTCTCTCTCCTCCCCCCCGGGACACTCTCTCTTCCTCTCTCTCTCTCTCTCCCTCCCTCCCCCAGGACTCTCTCTCTCTCTCTCTACCCCCCCGGTACACACTCTCTCTCTCTCTCTCTCTCTCTCCCGCAGGACTCTCTCTCTCCCCCCACCCCCGGACTTTCTCTCTCTCTCTCTCCCCCAGGACTCTCTCTCTCTCTCCTCTCTCCCCCAGGACTCTCTCTCTCTCTCTCTCTCCCTCCCCAGGTCTCTCTCGCTCTCTCTCTTCCCCCCGGGACTTTCTCTCTCTCTCTCTCTCTACTCCCCCCTGGGGCACACTCTCTTTCTCTCTCTCTCTCTCTCTTTTCCCCCCCCCCCCGGGACTCTCTCTCTCTCTCCCCCCCCGGAACTTTCACTCTCTCTCCCCCCCCGGGACTTTCTCTCTCTCTCTCTCCCCCCCCAGGACTCTGTCTCTCTCTCTCTCTCTCTCTCTCTCTCTCCCCCCCTCCCCCAGGACTCTCTCTCTCTCCCTCCCCAGGACTCTCCTCTCTCCTCCACCCGGGACACACTCTCTTTCTCTCTCTCCCCCCGGGACTTTCTCTCTCTCTCCCCCCCGGGACTATCTCTCACTCTCCCGAAACTTTCTCTCTCTTCCCCCTCCCCCCGGGGCTCTCTCTCTCTCCCCCCCCACTCCTCCAGGACTCTCTCTCTTTCGCTCTCTCCCCCCGGACTCTTTCTCTCTCCCTCCTACGGTACACTCTCTCTCCCCACTCCTCTAGGACTGACCTCACTCACTTACTTACTTACTTTCTTTCTTTCTCTTTCTCTCTCTCTCTCTCTCTCTCTCGGGAATTTCTCTCTCTCTCTCTCTCCCTGCCGCCAGGACTTTCTCTATCTCTCTCTCTCCCCCCCCCAGGCCTTTCTCTCCCTCACTATCTCCTCCCCCCCCCGGGACACTCACTCTTTCTCTCTCTCTCCCCCCGGGACTCACTCTCTCTCTCTCTCCCCCCCCCCCCGGGACTCACTCTCTCTCTCTCACCCCCGAGACTTTCTCTCTCTCCCCCCCCGGGACGTCTCTCTCTCTCTCTCCCCCCGGGACACTCTCTCTCTCTCTCTCTCCCCCCCAGGACTCTCTCTCTCTCTCTCTCTCTCTCTCTCTCTCACTCTCTCTCTCTCTCTCTCTCTCCTCCCCCCCGGGACTTTCTCTCTCTCTCTCCCCCTCAGACTTTCTCTCCCTCTCTATCTCCTCCCCCCCCGGGACACTCACTCTTTCTCTCTTTCTCCCCCGGGACTCACTCTCTCTCTCCCCTCGAGACTTTCTCTCTCTCCCCCCCGGGACTCTCCCTCTCTCTCTCTCTCTCTCTCTCTCTCCCCCCCGGGACTCTCCCTCTCTCTCTCTCTCTCCCCCCGGGAATTTCTCTCTCTCTATCTCTCTCCTCCCCCCGGGACTTTCTCCCTCTCTCTCTCCCCCCGGGACACACTCTCTCTCTCTCTCTCCCTCCCTCCCCCCAGGACTATCTCTCTCTCTCTCTCTCGCCCCCGGGACTTTCTCTCTCTCTCTCTCTCTCGCCCCCCGGGACTTTCTCTCTCTTTCTCTCGCCCCCCGGGACTTTCTCTCTCTCTCTTCCCCGGGACTCTGTCTCTCTTTCTCTCTCTCTCTCTCTCTCTCTCTCTCTCTCTCTCCCTCCCCCAGGACACACACTCTCTCTCTCTCTCTCCCTCCCTCCCCCCGGGACTCACTCTCTCTCTCTCCCCCCGGACTATCTCTCGCTCTCTCTCTCCCGAAACTTTCTCTCTCTCTCTCCACCCCCACCCCCCGGGGACTCACTCTCTCTCTCCCCCCCCCGGGACTTTCTCTCTCTCTCCCCCCCGGGACTGACTGACTGTCTGTCTGTCTGTCTCTCTCTCTCTGTCTCTCTCTCTCTCCCCGGGACTTTCTCTGTCTCTCTCTCTCTCCCCGGGACTTTCTCTCTCTCTCTCCTCCCCCCCGGGACTCTCTCTCTCTCTCTCTCTCCCCCCCGGGACTCTCTCTCTCTCCCTCCCTCCAGGACTTTCTCTCTCTCCTCCCCCCCCCCCCCCCCCCCCCGGGACTTTCTCTCTCTCTCTCTCTCTCTCTCCCTCGGGACTCTGTCTCTCTTTGTCTCTCTCTCACTCTCTTCTCCCCCTGGGATTGTCTCTCTCTCTAGATCTCTCCCCCCCGGGACTATCTCTCGCTCTCTCTCTCTCTCTCCCAA
>NW_027250905.1:31268-36268 GCF_044704955.1 Pristiophorus japonicus | reverse complement strand
CCCCCGGACTATCTCTCGCTCTCTCTCTCCCGAAACTTTCTCTCTCTCTCTCCACCCCCCCCCCCCAGGACTCACTCTCTCCCTCCCCCCCCCCGGGACTTTCTCTCTCTCTCCCCCCCGGGACTGACTGACTGTCTGTCTGTCTCTCTCTCTCTCTCTCTCTCCCCGGGACTTTCTCTCTCTCTCTCTCTGCCCCCCGGGACTCTCTCTCTCTCTCTCTCTCTCTCTCTCCCCCCCGGGACTCTCTCTCTCTCTCTCTCCCTCCCTCCAGGACTTTCTCTCTCTCCTCCCCCCCCCCCCGGGACTTTCTCTCTCTCTCTCTCCCTCGGGACTCTGTCTCTCTTTGTCTCTCTTTGTCTCTCTCTCACTCTCTCTCCCCCTGGGATTGTCTCTCTCTCTCGCTCTCTCCCCCCCGGGACTATCTCTCGCTCTCTCTCTCTCTCTCCCAACCTTTCTCTCTCTCTCTCTCCCCCCCCCCCCCCACCCCGGGACTCACTCTCTCTCTCCCCCCCGGGACTCTGTCTGTCTTTTTTCTTTCTCTCTCTCTCTCCCCCAGGATTCTCTCTCTCTCTCTCTCTCTATCTATCCCACCGGGACACTCTCTCTCTCTCTCTCTCCCCGGGACTCACTCTCTCTCTCTCTCTCCCCCCGGGACTTTCTCTCTTTCTCTCTTCTCCCCCCCGGGACACTCTTTCTTTCTCTCTCTCCCCCCAGGACTTTCTCGCTCTCTCTCTCTCTCGCCCACCGGGACTTTCTCTCTCTCTCTCTCTCTCTCTCCCACCGGGACTCTCTGTCTCCCCGGGACTCTCTCTCTCTCTCCCTCCCCCCGGAACTATCTCTCACTCTCTCTCTCTCTCTCTCTCTTTCCCCCCCACCCCGGGACTCTCTCTCTCTCCCTCGGGACTCTCTCTCTCTCTCTCTCCCCCTCGGAACTTTCTCTCTCTCTCACCCCCCCCGGGACTCTGTCTCTGTCTCTGTCTCTCTCTCTCCCTCGCTCTCTCCCTCCCTTCCCCAGGACTCACTCTCTCTCTCTCCCTCCCTCCCCCAGGACTCTCTCTCTCTCCCCCTCAGTACTCTCTCTCTCTCTTTCTCTCTCCCCCACAGGACTCTCTCTCTCCCCCCACCCCCGGGACTTTCTCTCTCTCTCTCCCCCAGGATTTTCTCTCTCTCTCCCTCCCCCCGGGACTATCTCTCACTCTCTCTCTCTCTCTCTCTCCCCCGAAACTTTCTCTCTCTCCCCTCGAGACTTTCTCTCTCTCCCCCCGGGACTCTCCCTCTCTCTCTCTCTCTCTCTCTCTCTCTCTCCCCCCCGGGACTCTCCCTCTCTCTCTCTCTCTCTCTCTCTCCCCCCCGGGACTCTCCCTCTCTCTCTCTCTCTCCCCCCCGGGAATTTATCTCTCTCCTCCCCCCCGGGACACTCTGTCTTTCTCTCTCTTCCCCCCCGGGACTTTCTCCCTCTCTCTCTCCCCCGGGACACACTCTCTCTCTCTCTCTCCCTCCCCCCAGGACTTTCTCTCTCTCTCTCTCTCGCCCCCCGGGACTTTCTCTCTCTCTCTCTCGCCCCCCGGGACTTTCTCTCTCTCTCTTCCCCGGGACTCTGTCTCTCTTTCTCTCTCTCTCTCTCTCTCTCCCTCCCCCAGGACACACACACTCTCTCTCTCTCTCCCTCCCTCCCCCCGGGACTCACTCTCTCTCTCTCCCCCCGGACTATCTCTCGCTCTCTCTCTCCCGAAACTTTCTCTCTCTCTCTCCACCCCCCCCCCCCGGGACTCACTCTCTCCCTCCCCCCCCCTGGGACTTTCTCTCTCTCTCCCCCCGGGACTGACTGACTGTCTGTCTGTCTGTCTCTCTCTCTCTGTCTCTCTCTCTCTCTCTCCCCGGGACTTTCTCTCTCTCTCTCTCCCCCCCGGGACTCTCTCTCTCTCTCTCTCTCTCCCCCCCGGGACTCTCTCTCTCTCTCTCTCCCTCCCTCCAGGACTTTCTCTCTCTCCTCCCCCCCCCACCCCGGGACTTTCTCTCTCTCTCTCTCTCTCCCTCGGGACTCTGTCTCTCTTTGTCTCTCTTTGTCTCTCTCTCACTCTTCTCTCCCCTGGGATTGTCTCTCTCTTTCGCTCTCTCCCCCCCGGGACTATCTCTCGCTCTCTCTCTCTCTCTCCCAACCTTTCTCTCTCTCTCTCCCCCCCCCCCCCCCACCCCGGGACTCACTCTCTCTCTCCCCCCCGGGACTCTGTCTGTCTTTTTTCTTTCTCTCTCTCTCTCCCCCAGGACTCTCTCTCTCTCTCTCTCTCTCTCTATCTATCCCACCCCCGGGACACTCTCTCTCTCTCTCTCTCTCTCCCCGGGACTCTCTCTCTCTCTCTCTCTCGCCCACCGGGACTTTCTCTCTCTCTCTCTCTCTCCCACGGGGACTCTCTGTCTCCCCGGGACTCTCTCTCTCTCTCTCCCTCCCCCCGGAACTATCTCTCACTCTCTCTCTCTCTTTCCCCCCCACCCCGGGACTCTCTCTCTCTCCCTCGGGACTCTCTCTCTCTCTCTCTCCCCCTCGGAACTTTCTCTCTCTCTCACCCCCCCCGGGACTCTGTCTCTGTCTCTGTCTCTCTCTTTCTCTCTCTCTCTCTCCCTCGCTCTCTCCCTCCCTTCCCCAGGACTCACTCTCTCTCTCTCCCTCCCTCCCCCAGGACTCTCTCTCTCTCCCCCTCAGTACTCTCTCTCTCTCTTTCTCTCTCCCCCGCAGGACTCTCTCTCTCCCCCCACCCCCGGGACTTTCTCTCTCTCTCTCTCCCCCAGGATTTTCTCTCTCTCTCCCTCCCCCCGGGACTATCTCTCACTCTCTCTCTCTCTCTCTCTCCCCCGAAACTTTCTCTCTCTCCCCCCGGGACTCTCCCTCTCTCTCTCTCCCCCCTGGGACTTTCACTCTCTCTATCTCTCTCCTCCCCCCCGGGACACTCACTCTTTCTCTCTCTTCCCCCCCGGGACTTTCTCTCTCTCTCGCTCTCTCCCCCCGGGACTCTCTCTCTCTCTCCCCCTGGGACTGTCTCTCTCTCTCTCTTTTTCCCTGAAACTTTCTCTCTCTCTCTCTCTCTCTCTCTCTCTCTCCCTCCCCCAGGACACACACACACACACTCTCTCCTCTCTCTCCCCCCCGGGACACTCACTCTTTCTCTCTCTTCCTCCCCGGGACTTTCTCTCTCTCTCGCTCTCTCCCCCTGGGACTGTCTCTCTCTCTCTCTCTCTCTCTCTTTTTCCCTGAAACTTTCTCTCTCTCTCTCTCCCTCCCCCAGGACACACACACACTCTCTCTCTCTCTCTCTCCCCCCCCGGGACTCTCTCTCTCTCTCTCTCTCTCCCTCCCCCCGGGACTATCTCTCACTCTCTCTCTCTCTCTCTCCCCCGAAACTCTCTCTCTCTCCCCCCGGGACTCTCCCTCTCTCTCTCCCCCCCCGGGACTTTCACTCTCTCTATCTCTCTATCTCTCTCCTCCCCCCGGGACACTCACTCTTTCTCTCTCTTCCCCCCCGGACTTTCTCTCTCTCTCTCTCTCTCTCTCTCTCCCCCTGGGACTGTCTCTCTCTCTCTCTCTCTTTTTCCCTGAAACTTTCTCTCTCTCTCTCTCTCTCTCTCTCTCTCCCTCCCTCCCCCAGGACACACACACACACACTCTCTCTCTCTCTTCCCCCCCGGGACACTCACTCTTTCTCTCTCTTCCCCCCCGGGACTTTCTCTCCCTCTCGCTCTCTCCCCCCGGGACTCTCTCTCTCTCTCTCTCCCCCTGGGACTGTCTCTCTCTCTCTCTCTCTCTCTCTTTTTCCCTGAAACTTTCTCTCTATCTCTCTCTCTCTCTCTCTCTCTCTCCCTCCCCCAGGACACACACACACACACTCTCTCTCTCTCTCTCTCTCTCTCTTCCCCCCCCCGGGACTCTCTCTCTCTCTCTCTCCCCCGGGACTATTTCTCTCTCTCTCTCTCTCTCTCTCTCCCCCCGGGACTTTCTCTCTATCTCTCTCTCCCCCCGGGACTATCTCTCTCTCCCCCCCCGGGACACTCTCTCTCTCTCCCGAAATTTTCTCTCTCTCTCCCCCCAGGACTCTCTCTCTCTCTCTCCCCCAGGACTCTCTCTCTCTCTCTCCCCCCGGGACACTCTCTCTTTCTCTCTCTCCCTCCCTCCCCCAGGACTCTCTCTCTCTCTCTGTCTCTACCCCCCCGGTACACTCTCTCTCTCTCTCCCCCGCAGGACTCTCTCTCTCCCCCCACCCCCGGGACTTTCTCTCTCTCTCTCTCTCCCCCAGGACTCTCTCTCACTCTCTCTCTCTCTCTCCCCCCAGGTCTCTCTCGCTCTCTCTCTCCCCCCCGGGACTTTCTCTCTCTCTCTCTCTCTCGCCCCCCGGGACTTTCTCTCTCTCTCTCTCCCCCTGGGACTGTCTCTCTCTCTCTGTCTCTCTCTTTCTCTCTCCCCCGAAACTTTCTCTCTCTCTCTTCCCCTGGACTCTGACTCTGTCTCTGTCTCTCTTTCTCTCTCTCTCTCTCTCTCCCTCCCCCAGGACACACACACTCTCTCTCATTCTCTCTCTCTCTCCCTCCCTCCCCCGGGACTCACTCTCTCTCTCGCCCCCCGGGACTTTCTCTCTCTCTTCTCCCCCTGGGACTGTCTCTCTCTCTCCCCCGGACTATCTCTCGCTCTCTCTCTCCCGAAACTTTCTCTCTCTCTCTCCACCCCCCCCCCGGGACTCACTCTCTCTCTCCCCGCCCCCCCCGGGACTTTCTCTCTCTCTCCCCCCCGGGACTGACTGACTGTCTGTCTGTCTGTCTCTCTCTCTGTCTCTCTCTCTCTCCCCGGGACTTCTCTCTCTCTCTCTCTCTCCCAGGACTCTCTCTCTCTCCCCCCCGGGACTCTCTCTCTCTCTCTCCCCCCCGGGACTCTCTCTCTCTCTCTCTTCTCTCTCTCTCTCTCTCTCCCCCCCGGTACTCTCTCTCTCTCTCTCTCTCCCCCGCAGGACTCTCTC
>NW_027250905.1:30000-31068 GCF_044704955.1 Pristiophorus japonicus | reverse complement strand
TCTCTCTTCCCCCCCGACCCCCCGGGACTTTCTCTTTCTCTCTCTCTATTTCTCTCTCTGCCCCACCCCCGGTATTCTCTCTCTCTCTCTCTCTCTCTCTCTCTCCTCCACCCGGGACACACACTCTTTCTCTCTCTCTCTCCCCCCAGGACTTTCTCTCTCTCTCTCCTCCCCCCCGGGACACTCATTCTTTCTCTCTCTCTCTCCACCCAGGACTTTCTCTCTCTCTCCCCCCGGGACTCTCTCTCTCCCTCCTCCCGGGACTCTCTCTCTCCACCTGGGACTTTCTCTCTCTCTCTCTCTCTCCTCCCGGGACTCTCTGGCTCTCTCTCTCTCTACCCCCCCGGTACTCTCTCTCTCTCTCTCTCCCCCCCCACCCCCGCGAATTTCTCTCTCTCTCTCTCTCTCCCCCAGTACTCTCTCTCTCTCTCTCTCTCCTCCACCCGGGACACACTCTCTTTCTCTCTCTCCCCCCAGGACTTTTTCTCTCTCTCTCTCTCTCTCTCTCTCTCTCTCTCCCCCCAGGACTTTCTCTCTCTCTCCCCCCCCAGGACTCTCTCTCTCTCTCTCTCTCCCCCCCCCCGGGACTTTCTCTCTCTCTCTCCCCCCCCCCCCGGGACTCTCTCTCTCTCACCCCCCCCCGGGACTTTCTCTCTCTCCTCCCCCCCGGGACTCTGTCTGTCTGTCTGTCTGTCTGTCTCTCTCTCTCTCTCTCTCTCTCTCCCCCGCAGGACTCTCTCTCTCCACCTGGGACTTTCTCTTTCTCTCTCTCTCCCCCCGGGACTCTCTGGCTCTCTCTCTCTCTCTACCCCCCCGGTACTCTCTCTCTCTCTCTCTCTCCCCCTGGTACTCTCTCTCTCCCCCCCCCGGGACTTTCTCTTTCTCTCTCTCTCTCCCACCCCCGGGACTCTCTCTCTCTCCCTCGCCCCCCAAAACTTTCTCTCGTCCCCCCCCCCGGGACTCTCTCTCTCCCACCCCCGGGACTTTCTCTCTCCCCCCCCCCGGGTCTCTCTCTCTCCCCCCCGGGACTTTCTCTCTCCCCCCCCCGGGTCTCTCTCTCTCTCCCCC
>NW_027250905.1:17500-25000 GCF_044704955.1 Pristiophorus japonicus | reverse complement strand
CTCTTACCCCCCCCCCCCCCCGGGACTTTCTCTCTCTCTCTCCCCCCCGGGACTCTGTCTGTCTGTCTGTCTGTCTCTCTCTCTCTCCCTCCCTCCCCCAGGACTCTCTCTCTCTCTCTCTCCCCGGGACTTACTTTCTCTCTCTCTCTTCCCCCGGACTTTTTCTCTCTCTTTCTCTCTCTCTCTCTCTTCCCCCCCGGTACTCTCTCTCTCTCTCTCTCTCCCTCCTCCACCCAGGACACACACTCTTTCTCTCTCTCTCTCCCCCCAGGACTTTCTCTCTCTCTCTCCTCCCCCCCGGGACACTCATTCTTTCTCTCTCTCTCTCTCTCTCCCCCCAGGACTTTCTCTCTCTCTCCCCCCGGGACTCTCTCTCTCTCTCCCCCCGGGACTCTCTCTCTCCACCTGGGACTTTCTCTTTCTCTCTCTCTCCCCCCGGGACTCTCTGGCTCTCTCTCTCTCTCTATCTCTCTACCCCCCCGGTACTCTCTCTCTCTCTCTCTCCCCCCCACCCCCGGGACTTTCTCTCTCTCTCTCCCCCCGGGACTCTCTCTCTCTCTCTCTCCTCCCCCCCCCCCCCCCCCGCTCCCCCCAGGTCTCTCTCGCTCTCTCTCTCTCTCTCTCTCGCACCCCGGGACTTTCTCTCTCTCTCTCTCTCCCCCTGGTACTCTCTCTCTCTCTCTCTCTCCCCCCCGGGACTCTCTCTCTCTCTCTCTCTCTCTCTCTCCCCCCCCCCGGGACTCTCTCTCTCTCTCTCTCCCCCCCACCCCCGGGACTTTCTCTCTCTCTCCCCCCCCGGGACTCTCTCTCTCTCTCTCTCCTCCCCCCCCCCCCCCCCGCTCCCCCCAGGTCTCTCTCGCTCTCTCTCTCTCTCGCACCCCGGGACTTTCTCTCTCTCTCTCTCTCCCCCTGGTACTCTCTCTCTCTCTCTCTCCCCCCGGGACTCTCTCTCTCTCTCTCTCTCTCTCTCTCCCCCCCCCGGGACTCTCTCTCTCTCTCTCTCCCCCCCCGGGACTTTCTCTCTCTCCTCCCCCCCGGGACACACTTTCTTTCTCTCTCTCCCCCCCCCCCCCCCCCCCCCGGGACTTTCTCTTTCTCTCTCTCTCTCTCTCTCCCACCCCCGGGACACTCTCTCTCTCTCTCTCTCTCTCTTTCTCTCTCTCTCTCCCTCCCCGGGACTTTCTCTCTCTCTTTCTCTCTCTCTCCCCCCCCCCCCCCCCGGGACACTCACTCTCTCCTCCACCCGGGACACACTCTCTTTCTCTCTCTCCCCCCAGGACTTTCTCGTTCTCTCTCTCCCTCGCCCCCCGAAACTTTCTCTCTCTCCCCCCCGGGACTCTTTGTCTGTGTCTGTCTCTCTCTGTCTCCACCCGGGACACACTCTCTTTCTCTCCCCCCCAGGACTTTCTCTCTCTCTCCTCCCCACCGGGACACTCTCTCTCTCTCTCTCTCTCCCTCCCCCAGGACTCACTCTCTCTCTCTCTCTCCCCCGCAGGACTCTCTCTCTCCCCCCACCCCGGGACTTTCTCTCTCTCCCCCAGGACACACACACACTCTCTCTCTCTCTCTCTCTCCTCCACCCGGGACACACTCTCTTTCTCTCTCTCCCCCCAGGACTTTCTCGCTCGCTCTCTCTCTCCCCCCCCCCCCCGGGACTATCTCTCACTCTCTCTCTCTCTCTCTCCCCCGAAACTTTCTCTCTCTCTTCCCCACCCCCCCCCCCCCCGGGTCTATCTCTCACTCTCTCTCTCTCTCTCCCCCGAAACTTTCTCTCTCTCTCTCTTTCCCCCCCCCCCCCCCCGGGACTCTCTCTCTCTCTCTCCCCCCCCCCCCCCCGGGACTTTCGCTCTCTCTCCCCCCCCGGGACTTTCTCTCTCTTTCTCCCCCCCGGGACTCTGTCTCTGTCTCTGTGTCTCTCTCTCTCTCTCTTCCCCTCCACCCGGGACACACTCTCTTTCTCTCTCTCCCCCCAGGACTTTCTCGCTCTCTCTCTCTCTCTCTCCGCCCCCCCCCCCCCGGGACTATCTCTCACTCTCTCTCTCTCTCTCTCTCTCCCCCAAAACTTTCTCTCTCTCTCTTCCCCCCCCCCCCCGGGACTATCTCTCACTCTCTCTCTCTCTCCCCCGAAACTTTCTCTCTCTCTCTCTTTCCCCCCCCCCCCCCGGGACTCTCTCTCTCTCTCTCTCTCTCTCTCCTCCCCCCTCCCCTCCCCCCCCCCCCCCCCCGGGACTTTCGCTCTCTCTCCCCCCCCCGGGACTTTCTCTCTCTTTCTCCCCCCCGGGACTCTGTCTCTGTCTCTGTGTCTCTCTCTCTCTCTCTTCCCCTCCCCCAGGACTCTCTCTCTCTCTCTCTCTCTCTTTCTCTCCCTCCCTCCCCCCCCCAGGACTCTCTCTCTCTCTCTCTCCCCCCGGGACTTTCTCTCTCTCTCTCCCCCCCGGGCCTCTGTCTCTCTCTCTCTCCCCCGCAGGACTCTCTCTCTCCCCCTACCCCCCCCCAGGTCTCTCTCTCTCCCCCCCCCCCCCAGGTCTCTCTCTCTCTCTCCCCCCCCCCCCCCCCCAGGTCTCTCTCGCTCTCTCTCTCCCCCCCAGGACTTTCTCTCTCTCTCTCTCTCTCTCTCGCTCTCTCTCCCCCCCCCGGGACTTTCTCTCTCTCTCCCCCCCGGGACTCTCTCTCTCTCTCTCTTCCACCCGGGACACACTCTCTTTCTCTCTCCCTCTCCCCCCAGGACTTTCTCCTCCCCCCCAGGATTCTCTCTCTCTCTCCCCCCAGGACTTTCAATCTCTCTCTCCCCCCGGGACTTTCTCTCTCTTTCTCCCCCCCGGGACTCTGTCTCTGTCTCTCTCTCTCTCTCTTCCCCTCCCCCAGGACTCTCTCTCTCTCTCTCTCCCTCCCCCCCCCCCCCCAGGACTCTCTCTCTCTCTCTCTCTCCCCCCGGGACTTTCTCTCTCTCTCCCCCCCGGGACTCTGTCTCTCTCTCTCTCTCCCCCCAGGACTTTCTCTCTCTCTCTCTCTCTTTCTCTCTCTCTCCCTCGCCCTCCCCCAGGACTCTCTCTCTCTCTCTCTACCCCCCCGGTACTCTCTCTCTCTCTCTCTCTCTCCCCCGCAGGACTCTCTCTCTCCCCCCACCCCCGGGACTCTCTCTCTCCCCCCCCCCCCCCCCCAGGTCTCTCTCGCTCTCTCTCTTCCCCCCGGGACTTTCTCTCTCTCTCTCTACTCCCCCCTGGGGCACACTCTCTCCCCCCAGGACTTTCTCTCTCTCTCTCTCTCTCTCTCTCCCCCCCCCCCCGGGACTTTCTCTCTCTCTCCCCCCCGGGACTCTGTCTGTCTCTGTCTCTTTCTCTCTCCCTCTCCCTCTCCCTCCCCCAGGACTCTCTCTCTCTCCCTCCCTCCCCCAGGACTCTCTCTCTCTCTCTCTCTCTCTCTCTTCCACCCGGGACACACTCTCTTTCTCTCTCCCTCTCCCCCCAGGACTTTCTCCTCCCCCCCAGGACTCTCTCTCTCTCTCTCCCCCCCCAGGACTTTCAATCTCTCTCTCCCCCCAGGACTCTCTCTCTCTCTCTCTCTCTCTCTCTCTCCCTCCTCCCGGGACTCTCTCTCTCCACCTGGGACTTTCTCTTTCTCTCTCTCCCCCCCACCCCCGGGACTTTCTCTCTCTCTCTCTCTCCCCACGGGACTCTCTCTCTCTCTCTCTCTCTCTCCTCCCACCCCCCCCCCCCAGGTCTCTCTCGCTCTCTCTCTCTCTCGCACACAGGAACTTTCTCTCTCTCTCCCCCTGGTACTCTCTCTCTCTCTCTCTCTCTCTCTCTCTCTCCCCCCCAGGACTTTCTCTCTCTCCTCCCCCCCGGGACACTCTTTCTTTCTCTCTCTCCCCCCCCCCCGGGACTTTCTCTTTCTCTCTCTCCCTCCCACCCCTGGGACACTCTCTCTCTCTCTCTCCCTCCCCGGGACTTTCTCTCTCTCTTTCTCTTTCTCTCTCTCTCTCTCCCCCCCCCCCCCCCGGGACACTCACTCTCTCCTCCACCCGGGACACACTCTCTTTCTCTCTCTCCCCCCAGGACTTTCTCGCTCTCTCTCTCCCTCGCCCCCCGAAACTTTCTCTCTTTCCCCCCCCCCCCGGGACTCTGTGTCTGTGTCTGTCTCTCTCTGTCTCCACCCGGGACACACTCTCTTTCTCTCCCCCCCAGGACTTTCTCTCTCTCTCCTCCCCCCCGGGACACTCTCTCTCTCTCTCCCTCCCCCAGGACTCACTCTCTCTCTCTCTCTACCCCCCCGGTACACTCTCTCTCTCTCTCCCCCGCAGGACTCTCTCTCTCCTCCCACCCCCGGGACTTTCTCTCTCTCCCCCAGGACACACACACTCTCTCTCTCTCTCTCTCCTCCACCCGGGACACACTCTCTTTCTCTCTCTCCCCCCAGGACTTTCTCGCTCGCTCTCTCTCTCTCCCCTCCCGGGACTATCTCTCACTCTCTCTCACTCTCTCTCTCTCTCGAAACTTTCTCTCTCTCTCTCCCCACCCCGGGACTTTCTCTCTCTTTCTCCCCCCCGGGACTCTGTCTCTGTCTGTCTCTGTCCGTCTCTCTCTCTCTCTCTCTCTCCCCCTCCCCCAGGACTCTCTCTCTCTCTCTCCCTCCCTTCCCCCCCCCCCCCCCCAGGACTCTCTCTCTCTCTCTCTCTCCCCCCGGGACTTTCTCTCTCTCTCTCCCCCCCGGGACTCTGTCTCTCTCTCCCCCCAGGACTTTCTCTCTCTCTCTCCTCCCCCCCGGGACTCTCTCTCTCTCTACCCCCCCGGTACACTCTCTCTCTCTCTCTCTCTCTCCCCCGCAGGACTCTCTCTCTCCCACCACCCCCGGGACTCTCTCTCTCCCCCCCCCCCCCAGGTCTCTCTCGCTCTCTCTCTCCCCCCCGGGACTTTCTCTCTCTCTCTCTCTACTCCCCCCTGGGGCACACTCTCTTTCTCTCTCTCTCTCTCTCTCTCTCCCTCCCTCCCTCCCCCAGGACTCTCTCTCTCTCCCCCCCGGTACTTTCTCTCTCTCTATCTCTCTCCTCCCCCCCGGGACACTCTGTCTTTCTCTCTCTTCCCCCCCGGGACTTTCTCTCTCTCTCTCCCCCCGGGACACACACTCTCTCTCTCTCTCTCTCTCTCTCCCCCCCCCGGGACTCTCTCTCTCTCTCTCTCCCCCCCGGGACTCTCTCTCTCTCACTCCCTCCCTCCCCCGGGACTTTCTCTCTCTCTCTCTCCCCCTGGGACTGTCTCTCTCTCTCTTTCTCTCCCCCCCCCCCCCCCCCGGGACTTTCTCTCTCTCTCTCTCTCTCTCTCTCCCTCCCTCGGGACTCTGTCTCTGTTTCTCTTTCTCTTTCTCTCTCTCTCCCCCTCCCCCAGGACACACACTCTCACTCTCTCTCTCTCTCCCTCCCTCCCCCCGGGACTCTCTCTCTCTCCCCCCCCCCGGGACTTTCTCTCTCTCCTCCCCCCCGGGACACTCTTTCTTTCTCTCTCTCCCCCCCCGGGATTTTCTCTTTCTCTCTCTCTCTCCCACCCCTGGGACACTCTCTCTCTCTCTCTCCTTCACCCAGGACACACTCTCTTTCTCTCTATCTCACCCCAGGACTTTCTCTCTCTCTCTCTCTCTCTCTTTCCCCCCGGGACTTTCTCTCTCTCTCTCTCTCTCTCTCTTTCCCCCCAGGACTCTCTCTCTCTCTCTCTCTCTCTCTCCCCCAGGACTCTCTCTCTCTCTCTCTCTCTCCCCCCCGGGACTCACTCTCTCTCTCTCTCTCTCTCTCTCTCTCCCCCCGGGACTCTCTCTCTCTCTCTCCCCCCGGGACTCTCTCTCTCTCTCTCTCCCCCGGGACTCTCTCTCTCTCTCTCTCTCTCTCCCCCCGGGACTCTCTCGCTCTCTCTCTCTCTCCCCACGGGATTTTCTCTCTCTCTCTCTCTCTCTCTCTTCCCACCCCCCCCCCCCCCCACAACCGGGACTTTCTCTCTCTCTCTCTCTCCCCCCCCGGGACTCTGTCTCTTTCCCTCTCCCTCTCCCACCCCCGGGACACTCTCTCTCTCTCTCTCTCTCTCCCTCCCTCCCCACCCCCCCCAGGACTTTCTCTCTCTCTCTATCTCCTCCCGCCCCGGGACACTCACTCTTTCTCTCTCTCTCCCTCGCTCTCTCTCTCTCTCTCTCTCTCCCTCCCCGGGACTTTCTCTCTCTCTATCTCTCTCCTCCCCCCCGGGACACTCTGTCTTTCTCTCTCTTCCCCCGCCCCCCCCGGGACTTTCACTTTCACTTTCACTCTCTCTCGCTCTCTCTCTCTCTCTCTCCCCTCGGGATGCACTCTCTCTCTCCCCCCCCTGGGACTCTCTCTCTCTCTCTCTCTCTCCCCCAGGACTCTCTCTCCTCCCCCCCGGGACTTTCTCTCTCTCTCTCTCTCTCTCCCCCCGGGACTTTCTCTCTCTCTCTCCTCCCCCCCCGGGACACTCTGTCTTTCTCTCTCTTCCCCGCCCCCCCCCGGGGACTTTCATTTTCACTTTCACTTTCACTCTCTCTCTCTCTCCCCCCCCCGGGATACACTCTCTCTCTCTCTCTCCCCCCCGGGACTCACTCTCTCTCTCCCACCCTCGGGACACTCTCTCTCTCTCTCTCTCTCTCTCCCCCTCCCCGGGACTTTCTCTTTCTCTTTCTCTCTCTCTCTCCTCCTCACCCCCGGGACTCTCTCTCTCTCTCTCTCTCTCCCCCCCGGGACTCTCTCACTCTCTCTCTCCCCCACCCCCGGGACACACTCTCTCTCTCTCTCTCTGGGACTTTCTCTCTCTCTCTCTCTCTCTCTCTTCCCCCCCCCCCCGCCCCCGGGTCTCTCTCTCTCTCCTCCCCCACCCCCCTGGGACTTTCTCTCTCTCTCTCTCTCTCCCCTCCCCCCCCCCCACCCCCGGGACTTTCTCTCTCTCTCTCTCTCCCCCCCCGGGACTCTGTCTCTTTCCCTCTCCCTCTCCCACCCCCGGGACACTCTCTCTCTCTCTCTCTCTCTCTTTCTCTCCCTCCCTCCCCCCCCCAGGACTCTCTCTCTCTCTCTCTCCCCCCGGGACTTTCTCTCTCTCTCTCCCCCCGGGCCTCTGTCTCTCTCTCTCTCCCCCGCAGGACTCTCTCTCTCCCCCTACCCCCCCCCCCAGGTCTCTCTCTCTCCCCCCCCCCCCCAGGTCTCTCTCTCTCTCTCCCCCCCCCCCCCCCAGGTCTCTCTCGCTCTCTCTCTCCCCCCCAGGACTTTCTCTCTCTCTCTCTCTCTCTCTCGCTCTCTCTCCCCCCCCCGGGACTTTCTCTCTCTCTCCCCCCGGGACTCTCTCTCTCTCTCTCTTCCACCCGGGACACACTCTCTTTCTCTCTCCCTCTCCCCCCAGGACTTTCTCCTCCCCCCCAGGATTCTCTCTCTCTCTCCCCCCAGGACTTTCAATCTCTCTCTCCCCCCGGGACTTTCTCTCTCTTTCTCCCCCCCGGGACTCTGTCTCTGTCTCTCTC
>NW_027250905.1:5000-7500 GCF_044704955.1 Pristiophorus japonicus | reverse complement strand
TCTCTCTCTCTATCTCCTCCCGCCCCGGGACACTCACTCTTTCTCTCTCTCTCCCTCGCTCTCTCTCTCTCTCTCTCTCTCCCTCCCCGGGACTTTCTCTCTCTCTATCTCTCTCCTCCCCCCCCGGGACACTCTGTCTTTCTCTCTCTTCCCCGCCCCCCCGGGACTTTCACTTTCACTTTCACTCTCTCTCGCTCTCTCTCTCTCTCTCTCTCCCTCGGGATGCACTCTCTCTCTCTCCCCCCCCTGGGACTCTCTCTCTCTCTCTCTCTCTCCCCCAGGACTCTCTCTCCTCCCCCCGGGACTTTCTCTCTCTCTCTCTCTCTCTCCCCCCGGGACTTTCTCTCTCTCTCTCCTCCCCCCCCGGGACACTCTGTCTTTCTCTCTCTTCCCCGCCCCCCCGGGACTTTCATTTTCACTTTCACTCTCTCTCTCTCTCCCCCCCCCGGGATACACTCTCTCTCTCTCTCTCCCCCCCCGGGACTCACTCTCTCTCTCCCACCCTCGGGACACTCTCTCTCTCTCTCTCTCTCTCTCCCCCTCCCCGGGACTTTCTCTTTCTCTTTCTCTCTCTCTCTCCTCCTCACCCCCGGGACTCTCTCTCTCTCTCTCTCTCTCTCTCCCCCCCCGGGACTCTCTCACTCTCTCTCTCCCCCACCCCCGGGACACACTCTCTCTCTCTCTCTCTGGGACTTTCTCTCTCTCTCTCTCTCTCTCTCTTCCCCCCCCCCCCGCCCCCGGGTCTCTCTCTCTCTCCTCCCCCACCCCCCTGGGACTTTCTCTCTCTCTCTCTCTCTCCCCTCCCCCCCCCCCACCCCGGGACTTTCTCTCTCTCTCTCTCTCCCCCCCCGGGACTCTGTCTCTTTCCCTCTCCCTCTCCCACCCCCGGGACACTCTCTCTCTCTGTCTCTCTCTCCCCGGGGACTTTCTCTCTATCTCTCTCCTTCCCCCCCGGGACACACTCTCTTTCTTTCTTTCTTTTTCTTTCTCTCTCTCTCTCTCTCTCTCTCTCCTCCCTCCCTCCCCCCCCCCCCCAGGACTTTCTCTCTCTCTCTATCTCCTCCCGCCCCGGGACACTCACTCTTTCTCTCTCTCTCCCTCGCTCTCTCTCTCTCTCTCGCTCTCTCTCTCTCTCTCGCTCTCCCTCCCTCCCCGGGACTTTCTCTCTCTCTATCTCTCTCCTCCCCTCCGGGACACTCTGTCTTTCTCTCTCTTCCCCGCCCCCCCGGGACTTTCACTTTCACTTTCACTCTCTCTCTCTCTCTCTCTCTCTCTCTCTCCCCCCGGGATGCACTCTCTCTCTCTCCCCCCCCCCAGGACTTTCTCTCTCTCTCTATCTCTATCTCCTCCCGCCCCGGGGACACTCACTCTTTCTCTCTCTCTCCCTCGCTCTCTCTCTCCTCCCCCCCGGGACTTTCTCTCTCTCTCTCTCTCTCTCTCTCTCCCCCCGGGACTCTCTCTCTCTCTCTCTCTACTCCCCCCTGGGGCACACTCTCTTTCTCTCTCCCCCCAGGACTTTCTCCCTCTCTCTCTCTCTCTCTCTCTCCCTCCCTCCCTCCCTCCCTCCCCCCAGGACTCTCTCTCTCTCTCTCTCTCTCTCCCCCCGGGACTTTCTCTCTCTCTATCTCTACTCCCCCCTGGGGCACACTCTCTTTCTCTCTCCCCCCAGAACTTTCTCCCTCTCTCTCTCTCTCTCTCTCTCTCTCTCTCCCTCCCTCCCTCCCCCAGGACTCTCTCTCTCTCTCTCTCCCCCCAGGACTCACTCTCTCTCTCTCTCTCTCTCTCTCCCCCCCGGGACTCTCTCTCTCTCACTCCCTCCCTCCCCCGGGACTTTCTCTCTCTCTCTCTCTCCCCCCCTGGGACTGTCTCTCTCTCTCTTTCTCTCCCCCCCCCCCCCGGGACTTTCTCTCTCTCTCTCTCTCTCTCTCTCTCTCCCTCGGGACTCTGTCTCTCTTTCTCTTTCTCTCTCTCTCTCCCTCCCCCAGGACACACACTCTCTCTCTCTCTCTCTCTCTCTCTCCCCCCCCCCGGGACTCTCTCTCTCTCCCTCCCTCCCCCCGGGACTCTCTCTCTCTCCCCCCCCCCGGGACTTTCTCTCTCTCCTCCCCCCGGGACACTCTTTCTTTCTCTCTCTCTCCCCCCCCCGGGATTTTCTCTTTCTCTCTCTCTCTCCCACCCCTGGGACACTCTCTCTCTCTCTCCTTCACCCAGGACACACTCTCTTTCTCTCTATCTCACCCCAGGACTTTCTCTCTCTCTCTCTCTTTCCCCCCGGGACTTTCTCTCTCTCTCTCTCTCTCTTTCCCCCCAGGACTCTCTCTCTCTCTCTCTCTCTCTCCCCCAGGACTCTCTCTCTCTCTCTCTCTCTCCCCCCCGGGACTCACTCACTCTCTCTCTCTCTCTCTCTCTCTCTCTCTCTCCCCCGGGACTCTCTCTCTCTCTCTCCCCCCGGGACTCTCTCTCTCTCTCCCCGGGACTCTCTCTCTCTCTCTCTCTCTCT